>NC_057729.1:39479730-39498436 GCF_004010195.1 Chiloscyllium plagiosum | reverse complement strand
CTTACAGATGCTGCCAGACCTGCTGAGATTTTCCAGCATTTTCTCTTTTGGTCTCCTTACAAGTTTGTTTCTCAATTTCCCTCTGACTATTAGAGGGTCTATAATACAATCGCAATAAGGTGATCATCCCTTTCTTAGTTCTCAGTTCCATTCAAATAACTTCCCTGGATGTATTTCCAGGAATATCTTCCCTCAGCACAGCTGTAATGCTATCCCTTGTCAAAAATGCCACTCCTCCTCCTCTCTTGCCTCCCTTTCTATCCTTCCTGTAGCATTTGTATCCTGGAACATTAAGCTGCCAGTCCTGCCCATCCCTGAGCCATGTTTCTGTAATTGCTATGATATCCCAGTCCCATGTTCCTAACCATGCCCTGAGTTCATCTGTCTTCCCTGTTAGGCCCTTGCATTGAAATAAATGCAGTTTAATTTATCAGTCCTACCTTGTCCCTGCCTGCCCTGACTGTTTGACTTGCTTCTGTTCTCAACTATACCAGTCTCAGATTGATCTCTTTCCTCACTAACTCCCTGAGTCCCACCCCCCTAACCTTACTTGTTTAAATCCTCCCGAGCAGCTCTAGCAAATCTCCCTGCCAGTATATTAGTTCCCTTCCAATTTTGGTGCCATCAGTCCTTCTTGTACAGGTCACTTCTATCCCAAAACAGCTTCACATTTTGGATAATTGGAATCCTTCTCCCATACACCAGCTCCTCAGCCATGCATTCATCTGCTCTATCTTTCTATTCCTGCCCTCACTAGCTCATAGCACCGGGAGTAATCCAGATATTACTACTCTCGAGGACCTCCTTTTTAAATTCCGGCCTAACTCTCTATAATCTCCCTTTAGAATCTCAACCTTTCCCCTTTCTATGTCATTGTTTCCAATGTGGACAATGACCTCTTGTGGCCCCTCTCCCCCTTGAGAACATTCTGCACACTCTCTGAGACATCCTTGATCCTGGCACCAGGGAAGCAACACACCATTCTGCCTTTTCGCTGCTGGCCACAGAAACATCTGTCTGTACCTCGGACTACAGAATACCCTAACACAATTGATCTCTTAGAAACTGATGTACCGCTCATTGCATTAGAGCCAATCTCAATACCAGAAACATAATCAAGAAAGAACCCACTCTACTAACTACTGCAGACTTTCTGTAGGCCACATTTAAAACAATTTACTTACCTGATTCTGTGCTCTGAACTTCACCCAAATAGTTCCTCCAAGATCAGTTATGAATTTCACTGTTGGTTAATTTTCCCAGACGCACTCTGATGTCCAGCGATACATGAATTCAAACAGCAAAGGCAATAACTGTGCAGGTTCTCTCTCTCTCTCTCCTGCACTGACCTCACCATGTGCTTCCTTTGTCTGTTCTTCTCCCTTTTAAAACTGCTGTTGTTTTGACTTTTTTCTTCCAAAGTTCCAAAACAATGCAACAGCATATAAAACAGTTATTGCCTCTCCTGGAATTCGAGGAAATCACCTCCAGTACCTAAAATACCTCAAAAAAGGAGCAGCTGTTACAGCCAGAAATTTTTCCCATCCTCCATCTTGGATTACCCAGAACCCTATGTCCTATAACTTGCAATTAAAAGAACAAAATTGAATCCACATGTTCTTAGATGCATGCAAATAACACAGCTATTTATGATTATGCAGAGATAAACCATCATCGCCACAAGTTTCTAGATTACTGTTGGTGAAATATACCTTAAATCTTAGATTTAAGTTGAAGAGCTGATTGAGTATCCACTGTCATTTGTGGAAAAGAGTTCCAAACATCCACCACCCTCTGTGTGTAGAAGTGCTTCTGAACCGCTCTTCTGGCTCTAATTCTTAGACTATGCCCCTAGTTCTAGAATCCCCAGCCAGTGGATAGAATTTATCTTTATCTACCCTATCTTCTTTGGTTAATGTCTTGAAGTCTTCAATCATAACACTCCTTAATCTTCTGAATGTCTGAAATCTATTGTAGATTTTTTATATCATATGCATGTAAGTGCAAAGGTATATTTCAGACCTTATCTAGATTTGAGTTTAAAGAAAATTCATTCTAGCCTAGTTCCTATTTTTGCAACTTTTACCATTTAAGAAACTTCAGGAAAACTGTTTGAATGCTGATTTATGTCATTTTTCCAGAACTTGCCTAGCAATTTCGCTGAAGCAACTATGGATGGGTGGGAGAATTCTTGTCAAGATTCACCTCACCCACCCCATACCCCTACCTAAATGCTATTATAATGCAGTTTTGTGGTTACTTCAACAGAAGCTCTCCAATGTATAAAATCTATTGGTGCGGTTCTAGCAATTAATTTGCTTTTTCTAGCATGTGAATGGGTAATAGGGTTTACTAATGAGTTTCTAATTTTATTTTACTGGCTTCAACAAGTCAACTGTGAAGGATCTGGAGGATCATTCAATGACTGTACTGCTGAGCATTGCTAATGTATGCCCCCCAACATATTAAATAGCTGAGCTGTGCTCCAATCAGAATAGCAGCAAAGGATACAAATATGACTGGAAGCAAAGAGTGCGTAAAAAAAAATACAATATAAACAAGCATCCTAAGCAGCACTTAAGCAAGAAGAAGCTGGGCAGCTATTAATGAGTTGCTCAGTAATGCAGTTTTCCTTGGGGATCTGTTGTATATATTAACAACTACATTCTAATATATTGGTCAGTAAATTCAATTATCTTATTAGATGCTGGCTGAACTCACTTCTAAATCAGAATTGCACTGTACATAAAAACTAATAGGTTTTATGTGCATTTTGAGTGTTCATGCTCTTTTATTGCAATTTGTTATCGCAAAAATACAACAACAACAGCTTGCATTATAATATGCTTTTCATATTTCCTAGACATTGTAAGACACACTAGTTCATTCTGGTGATATTCCTCTCCACATGAATCCTATAATCCCAAATGTCCATTCTGTTCCCATATTTATTTACTGTGTTCCTCTGCATTTCCCTTCATTTCACTCACCTATATTAACAATGGTTTCTGCCTCATTTCCCAGCTTTAGTTGGGAGCTCCATAGACTCATATCAAGAAGGGCAACATTACAAACATCCATTGTTTTACTGGAGAAGCTTTTGTGCTTCTGTTCCAGATTTTAGTCTAATAAATGATTGAAGTCATAAGGTACTGAAGGGAATTCATTGTTTCTCACTCAGGTTCAATCAATGACATTTGAGTCTTGTCTTTGTGCGCCTCATTTTCAGTTCCATCTATCTGTAAACCCAATGCATTAAACACAAACAAAATGTGTAGAAACAGTACTGTGTGCTCAACTCTATGGTAAAAAGGTTGATATAATAAATGCCTTCAAACTGATAAAATGAAGGTAACTAATGTTATCTTTAGGGGATTAAATACATTTGTCAGCAAAGGCATAGTGAACGATAATTGCATATAATGTTTACTACGATGGTTGTTTCAGTGCTAGTTGTAATTTTTGGGATGATTTCACAACCTAACTATTCCAAAGGAAATTACTACAGGGAGTACATTTCAGGAAATTGTGGGTATGTAGTGCGATTTCCAGTCCATTCATTTTAATACAGCCCTGCAAACCTGCTATATCTCAAGATACCCTGCTCCCATTGGAAGCAGTGACTTGCAGGATCCTATGTTTAGAAAATTCCCATCCTGAAGTGCTTATTTTTGGAAGTATTTATAAAATTGAATTAAGCAACTATGTACAATTTGAACAACTCATCGCTTTTGTTTCTTAAAGGAAAAAGCTGCAGTTAAAAACTTTACATCTGGCCTGTTAATTGTTCAATTTTGCACATAATTCTTGACATATTCTGACTACTGAGAAGTATGTTTTTAATTTAAATAGTTACTCTATTGTCCCATTTCCATTTGTAAGATTTTATTTCCACACGAAGTAAGAAAGGATATAACGAAGATGACATTTATCAACAGAGAAATCATGATTAAATCTTTCCACTGGACAAACAATCTGTCCTAAACTGCAGCTTATTATAGGTATCATGTCACATTTATTTTCCATTTCACAGCATTAAAATGGAAATCATAGAAAATAAGCAATTATCTTAAGCATTGAGAGGGTGGGCTATTAATGTATAGACACAAACACACACGAACATACAAACACATGAGCCAGAGAAAAGGAGAGACAAAGTAGAAAAAGAACAACATGCAGGTAAACAAAGGAAGGTCAGATTTACACATTAAGAGAAGACTGCTAGAGAGAATTTAAAATGGGCTTGGGGGAGTGGGGAGTGGGGGTGGCGGGGGGGCGGAGGCAGAAGGTGAGCGATGTGAAACACAGAGTAGCAAATATTATACACAAATGTCCATTAGCTATTCCAATTGAGAACTTCAGAAGCTGTGAGTGATTAACCTACAATTGGAAATAGGATATATATATATATATATATATATATATATATCCCAAACCAGATTTTATATCTTATGACTGATGGCAAAATACTGCTTAGTGTTAGCCAAGATCAGTACCAACAATGGAATGAAGTATTATTTTAAAATGTTACACAATTCAAGAAATTGTACAAATCTCTATTGGATCCTGAGATTTAGAAGGTGCAGGTAGCAGAAAAAAACACCAAGTTGCAGCTAAAATTAATTGAGACTCCAAGATTTTACACAAAACTTTATTCCTTCACTTTGCAGGGTGTTCAAGTTCGAAAAAATGGAACATCATGAATTTATCTAGGAAATAGCAGATGCTAAAAGATACGAGGAACAAAAAATATTCCAGGTCATCTATCATAAACTGCTATTCTATGAAACTGCTGTGATGGTCTTATAATCTAGCTTAGTATCTCCTCTTTGGATCATCTATACCATTTTCAGTTACTTGTCTCACAAACATAAATTTGCTTCATGCTCAAATTATCCTTTCACATTATGAAAGATATATGTTGTTCAGGAAATTAACCTTTGGAATTTTATTCTTTTATTTTAATTGTCCTTGAAGATCAATAGAAATCTTATCACAGAAGGCAGCCTATCTTATCTTTACTAATTCTTGTAACAACGAGACAACAGATGAGGTTCCCAGTCATTAGGGTTCCAGATGGGATACTTCAAACAGTTCAGCTCCCACATGGGGAGGAATTAACTGGATTGTCTTCTTAATTCACCCACACCCGAGGTTGGCTGCAACAAGGCTATTTCAGAAGGATATCTTCCCCCATGGACATCTTTCTCCCATACCCAAATGAACATATGTTTTAAAAAGAGCCAATTTAATCAGGTTTTGAATTAACAAAGAAAGAGTTAATATATGAGAAGAATTAGTATCACAACACATATATAGATTCAAAATAAGAGGTGATTCAAAAAGCATAAAAGTAAAATTTACAGATCAATCTTTGAACTATTCAAAGTTGACTGTTATGGCTGTTGTAATACAGGTCACCAGGAATATTGGCACTGGTAGATGGGAAGTAGATTCACCATCCTTAGATTTACAGGTTGGTTCAGATTCTATACTTCTGGTGCCTTTCAGCCAAGCTTGCATTCCAGCATTCAAGGTGACAGAGAGTCCTTTGTTGTTTTGTTTCCTTTTCACATGATTTGCAGCACTTGGTGTTAGAGTACAACAAAAGGGTAATTAGGAGATTGCTCTTTGACTACGATCTTCATAGCCCATTAATACTTGAATCCAGACTAAGACATCATTCAGTTTTACTTATCCACTTTGCTTGAGTTGAAACTGTTTTTTGTATTAACTCTGTCCGTGTGCATTCCTAGAGTGTAAAACACACATACCTACAAGATGTGGCTTTCTGTCATGAGGGAGAATTAATCAGCCCCCTCAGTATCTCTCCTTATTAAGTTTCTCCCTGTCTGAGGTTTCCCTTTCAATTTGCATACGTGGCATTCCTTGGTTCTTCACACAGGATTTATTAAGACAATCCAAATTTATTTTAGTCTGAATTTAAATCCACAGTTCTTTTTTTTCTGTAGCAGTCCTCTTTTAAAAAACACATTTTGGAATTAAAAGTAAATCAAAAGGATTCAGAAAATATTTACAAGGATATTGCCAGGGTTGGAGGATTTGAGCTATAGGGAGAGGCTGAAAAGGCTGGGGCTGTTTTCCCTTGAGCGTCGGAGGCTGAGGGGTGACCTTATAGAGGTTTACAAAATTATGAGGGGCATGGATAGGGTAAATAGGCAAAGTCTTTACCCTGGTGTAGGGGAGTCCAGAACTGGAGGGCATGGGTTTAGGGTGAGATGGGAAAGATATAAAAGAGACCTAAGGGGCAACTTTTTCACACAGAGGGTGGTACATGTATGGAATGAGCTGTGAGAGGAAGTGGTGGAGGCTGATACAATTGCAACATTTAAGAGGCATTTGGATGGGTATATGATTACAAAGGGTTTGGAGGGATATGGGCCAGGTGCTGGCAGGTGGGACTAGATTGGGTTGGGATATCTGATCGGCGTGGACGGGTTGGACCGAAGGGTCTGTTTCCATGCTGTACATCTCTATGACTCTATGACTCTATGTCTATCAATACTTTGAGTTGTCATCCTAACAATTCTATCGCAGAATGAATGACATGAGATCTGTCCTCACATTCTTCCAGCTTTGGCCATTTAATGTTTTGGTTAAAACAGGTTTCTTTAAGGTCTGGACAGAGAGTCTGCAAACATATTCATTTTCAGAGAAATATGGGTGAATTGTAAGCAGTACTTGAAGGAGCAAGCTCCAAAAGAATAACATGGCATTCTGGGTATCAAATCTTTCCACATAAGTGAACAGATTGTGGTCAGTGTAGAATGTGGTCTCTCTCTCTCTCTCTGCCCATTTTGGACAAATATCTCAAAATGAGGGTTTCCTTTTCTAATGAGGAATACTATCTCTAATGTTTGATTAGCTTTTAGGAAAGGTACTTGACTTGTCTTTCTATTCCAGATTCGTCTTTCTGAAGAACAGCCCGTACTCCAATATCATTCACAGCAATGGCTATTTTAAAGACTTACAAACACTGTTTGGAGCAACAAATACATGCTCTCTTGTTAAAATGATGATGAAAAGAAATATTTCATTCTGTAATACTTTTGATTTTTCAGCAGGTGTCAGTGATGCAGTTATTGTACGGAAATTTGGAGCAAGCATTTGGAAAAATCCACATTGTGAAATGTGCTACAGGGCTAAATTCTACCAAAAATCAGCTATATATTAATTTCAGCAAGTTTATTGAGAGTTTCTCCCTCTGTGAGATCTGGTGGACTTTCTTATGCTATTTTCCCAAACTCATCTTAATATTTTTCATGACATTTCAATGGCATACCTCACATCACATTTTCCCACTTACCTCAGGTGCATATTGAAAAGCTCCATTAGATCAATTAGAACATTGTGACCGGAAGTTTAGAAATAGCCTACTCAATGGTCACCTTACTTATAGTCTGACAGTCACCCTATGTCTCCTCTGTTTCTCTATTGGTGTTGCACACAAGCGTAAAGGGCTACAGCATCAGTGGGTAGCCTTTTGTATCCAGTATCCATCTCTGAAGGTGCATGGGCTTGAAAAGCTGTGGCATCTTCAAAAACTGAATTGCTTTAGTGATTATGTACATTTTTTTATGAATGAAGTATATTTTTGAAATTAAATTTCTGGGAATGCTCACAAACTAATTGCACATTCCGTAAATAGAAGCCCTTCCTTTTGATAAAATTTGCAAATTGTTCTGTGAGCTATATGCATCTACACTCTGTAGCTGGGAGAGTGAGTTGATGGCCTGAATGACCTCTTAACATGAATGGTGTGAAAGTGCAGGAAGTAGCCAGCCCTTGTCCAATTGACATTTTTGGGCACCATAATTCAGGGGCGAGCTACAGATTAAAAAAATCCCATAAATGTCTCCTGCAGAATCCTGAAATGATCCTGCAGCATAAAATTCAGAGCCACGACAACTTTCACTATCACAGTCTATAGGGGTGCATTACTTCTCATTGTGTTGAATCCTCATTCAATCATGATGTATAGCACTTGACAACCTTCGTGAAAGAGGAATGGTCTTTGGTGACAGCCTGAGGAAGCAGACGATATGGTGGTAAATAATTGGTGGTGGGTTCACCCTTTGTAAACAAGAATGTAGTTGTAAACCACTCTGTGCCCTCCTAATTTATGTTCTTTTTCAATCTCTTGACCCTCATGACTCCCTGGATGTTGCAACCCTGCTTCTTGAGGCTGCAGCAGTCTCCCTCTCTGGAAATCTCATTAACTGGAAGTATGAAAATGGGGAGTGAATGAGCTCCATTGTAAATTATTGCATTCATCTCTCAAAGTATCTCACACCCATTACAATTTAATTGGTCAACTACCAATCTTGACACAAAACACACTTTATTCATGCACTATATTAAGACACAATAAAAATAAAAAGAGAAAGAAATGACTTAACTGAAACGCTATCAAAACGCTTAACAAAATAATGTATTTATTAATTATTACTAGCTAGCTGTTCCAATATAATAACGTCCCATAAACACATCCTTGACAAAAGCAAATTCAGTAAAATAGATTGTCTCGTGTGCAATTCTTGTAGCAGGAAGAGAACCCCAGCTTTTAGCTGTAACAGTAACTGCAGAAAGCCAAAACTAAAGATTCTGGCTCTGTGGGAGCTTGATCTCACCCATTCAGGGTGCTTCTATTGTCTCAACTTTAAAAACACCCCAAGGCCTCTCAAGCTGTTTACTTTATTGGCTTTGAGCAGACCATTCAATGTCTCTGCCTTAACCTTTCTTCATAAAAAAAGGACAAAAATACTTCTAAAGTCAAAGTATCATCAGAGTAAAAATACATCAGGCTTGCGTCACAAGGTTAGCCACCATTTTGTGGTTCCACCTCCACACAACCTATCAAATTGATAAGACAGAATTCTTGCTCCTGGTACAGGAGCAAGGTATTGCTATTGAAAATGTGAATTTCTCACGAGTTATGCAATCAACCTTGGTGTTATATTATTTGTAAACCATTCAAACTTCACCTATCAATTGCACTTTCTAAACTATTAATTAGTTAAAATCCAGAATTGTCTTCATTTTAAATACTCCTGTGAACTTTTGGGGGCCATTTAAGACATGTTCCAATATTTCTAGTTGAATTTTAATAATTGATAGAACTCATGGATCATGGTCTTCTTGTGAAAACAGCGACAGCAACATTAATTAGTCTGTTTTGGAAATTGGACAAATATTGCTAGTTGCATCCATGCAACAAAATATGTTTCTTAAAGGAACAGGTTGAATATAAAATAGAATTTCTTGAAAGGTAACATCTGTATACTACTTGAGAGCAGTCTTTTTTTCAAGTATCAGGTGTGTTAATTTTAACAGTTGCTTATCTGGGAAATAAAAAGAGGCACTTCTGAAGTACCTTTTGTTAGTTTGAATTACTAAATTATTAACCGCTATAACTAACATTACCATGCTCCACAAAGAATTGCTGCTAAGTTATAGCTTCACATCAATTCTATCAATTGTCCATTGAAGTAAGAATCACCAGAATTATTACCCTTGCTGCAATTCTTCATTTTGCTGCATTTATTATTCATGTCAGAGAGAAAAGAAATGATTTCCCTCAGAATTTAATCTGCTGGTATGAAAATATGCTGGGGAGCTGTTCATTTCTTTATTGTGATGAACTAATATGTGCATGTCAAAAAGGACATGATTCACAGCCTTCACTTTACATTACCTTAGGGCCTTCCATGCATATTCATAGACTATGCACAATGTCATTAAGCTAGGATCTTCATAAAGATGATGTAAGAAAACATTAATTGTAGATATTAAGACATTTGATCCGATAAATACACCAATTTTGTAAAGGTGTCACTGCCCTTTCCCTCCAAAGATAATGCTAATGATATTTCTAATAATAGATATTTTGGCTCAATTCAAATAATTTTGTTAACATATCTTGTGTGGGACAAAGGTTGGAAGTTCTTTATCAAAATAAGAAATCAGAATTTGTTGAGGCTGCATTTCATGAGTGTGCTTACACAATATCCTTCTTTGCAATTTTTTATAATCAGTTTACCTAATGCATTCAGATGCTTCTTGATTACTCAGGTTCCCTGGAGTGAGCATCCCTTGAACGGCATTGTGGAGGTAAAATCCATTAAATTGATGGCATTCATGATGATCAGGGACATAGGCTAGCTAAATAGGTTACAGACATTGTAAATCCCTGGCACATTTCAATAACATAATTTAAATAAGTGGATTTTTCTGGGCATTTATTTTATTTCCCAGTCTGGTTAAGCAATACACTATTTACTGTGAAAAGAGAAAGCCAAACAGTGAGACATTAAACTTTTAACACAAACAAAGGCTAGTTCTCCCTAGTGCCTATGTCAATGCTATATCAGAACGATATACACTAATCCACTGTTACATAGCCTTTGTTGAATTTGTTTTCAAACAGAATACATGCCTATTTAATTCTTGTTCTTTGATCTCTTGTACTTTAAATGATAACTATGCCTGTCAGGGAAGCAGATGAGTTGCTCCAGTGTTTATATAAACACACCTTTAATAGATAAGTCACAACAAACTGTAGGTGAATCTAAATTTGATTTTATTACAACTAATAACAAGTTGTAATCTCCAGCATCCTCAGTGCATTGCTTTTATTCACTTTTCTAAATTTATTTCCAACATGTGGATTAACCCACATCTTTGAGATAGTCAATGCTGCAATCTCACATGGTAAGCTCTTTATTATGCATTCAGGAAATTTCAGGAGAGCACTGTTCGTGGTCATATTCTGACCACTTAGGCTAATAATTTTGAAATTTAATTGAGAATTTAATATTTTCCATAATCAAGGCAGCATTACTCATGTGAATTTCTAACTTACATGAGTATTTGACGATTCAGCAACGGAAAGGAAAACGTTATAAGGGGCAATTAGATTTGTACAGCATAATTTAATGACTGTTTTCAGTCTTGTAACATTTTAATTATATCCATTTCAAATCTTAACACTTAAATTAGATGTTAATTATTGAAACGGGTATCTCACTAACCTATACTTTTGTGTATTTTTTAAATGCTGGGAAATTCATTGCACAAGATTCTGATGCAAGGAGTTCATCACTGACTGTTCTTATAATAAAGCCAAATCTTCAGGGCCATGTGATTCCTTCAGAATTAAAGGATAACAAGATGGCTGCATTTCTTCTTTAAAGTGGTCTGCTTTAAAAAAGGAACCTAATCAGTCTTAGAAGTAAGTTGTGTTACAAGTGGTCACAGTATTTAGTTCTATTTTACTTCTTTATTTATGCCCACAATATAGTGTCTCAGGATTGCTTCTGTTGTATGTCCTGTACAAATGCTGCTAATGTTATCATTGGTGAATTAACTTGTAAGAAAATATAATCAACACTTTAACAGTTAAATTTTGCTCAAAAAGATGATAACAGTGTAAGTACTGTAAAAGCATTCACACAATTGTTATGGATAACCTAAAGTATATTTATGTATATCGCCTCATTTTAATATATAGATAACAGTGCATCACAACAATTCTTCAATAAGGGATTTATAAATGCTTTGATAGCAGTGGATTTACTGCAGCTGGCTTCTGAGACTTTGTCTGATATTGCTTACTGAGAATTTCCTGGGATTTACCCTTTGACTGCTCTATTGATCACAGTTACTCTCTTTGTAAGAAATGAACCTTTTGCTGGGTATCCACTGAAATATTTGAGGAGAGAGTGAGGTCTGCAGATGCTGGAGATCAGAGCTGTAAATGTGTTGCTGGAAAAGCGCAGCAGGTCAGGCAGCATCCAGGGAACAGGAGAATCGACGTTTCGGGCATAAGTCCTTCTTCAGGAATGAGGAAAGTTTGTCCAGCAGGCTAAGATAAAAGGTAGGGAGGAGGGACTTGGGGATGGACGTCGGAAATGTGATAGGTGGAAAGAGGTCAAGGTGAGGGTGATAGGTCAGACTGGGGTGGGGGCGGAGAGGTCAGGAAGAAGATTGCAGGTTAGGAAGGCGGTGCTGAGTTCGATGGATTTGACTGAGACAAGGTGGGGGGAGGGGAAATGAGGAAACTGGTGAAACCCGCGTTCCTGCCTTGTGGTTGGAGGGTTCCTAGGCGGAAGATGAGGCGCTCTTCCTCCAACCATCGTGTTGTTGTGGTCTGGCGATGGAGGAGCCCAAAGACCTGCACATCCTTGGTGGAGTGGGAGGGGGAGTTGAAATGTTGAGCCACAGGGTGGTTGGGTTGGTTCGTCCGGGTGTCCCAGAGGTGTTCAGTCCCTTCCTCCAGATCTTTGACACAGATATTGATCGTTGATGACCTTCCCCTGCAACCGTAGGAGGTGCAAGACTTGCGCCCACACCTCCCCTCTCACCTCCCTCCAAGGCCCCAAAGGAAACTTCCATATCCGCCACCGATTCACCTGTACCTCCACACATATCATCTATTGCATCCTTTGCACCCGATGTGGCCTCCTCTATATTGGGGAGACTGGCCGCC
Source organism: Chiloscyllium plagiosum (assembly GCF_004010195.1). Classification (NCBI taxonomy): domain Eukaryota; kingdom Metazoa; phylum Chordata; class Chondrichthyes; order Orectolobiformes; family Hemiscylliidae; genus Chiloscyllium; species Chiloscyllium plagiosum. The sequence continues at coordinate 39,485,928 of NC_057729.1, read as the reverse complement.
TACTTGCGGAGCGTTTCAGAGTTTGCACCCGATGTGGCCTCCTCTATATTGGGGGGACAGGCCGGCTACTTGCGGAGCGTTTCAGAGAACACCTCTGGGACACCCGGACCAACCAACCCAACCACCCTGTAGCTCAACATTTCAATTCCCCCTCCCACTCCACCAAGGATATGCAGGTCTTTGGACTCCTCCATCGTCAGATCACAGCGAAACGACGGTTGGAGGAAGAACGCCTTATCTTCCGCCTAGGAGCCCTCCAACCACCAGGGATGAACTCGGATTTCACCAGTTTCCTCATTTCCCCTCCCCCCACCTTGTCTCAGTATAATCCATCGAATTCAGCACCGCCTTCCTAACCTGCAATCTTCTTCCCGACCTCTCCGCCCCCACTCCCGTCTGACCTATCACCCTCACCTTGATCTCTTTCCACCTATCACATTTCCGACGCCCCTCCCCCAAGTCCCTCCTCCCTACCTTTTATCTTAGCCTGCTGGACAAACTTTCCTCATTCCTGAAGAAGGGCTTATGTCCGAAACGTCGATTCTCCTGTTCCCTGGATGCTGCCTGACCTGCTGCGCTTTTCCAGCAACACATTTTCAGATCCACTGAAATATGACTGAATGCAAAATCTCAGCAAGGTTTATGTGGTTTCAACTCCCTGTTCTGAGGTGAGCTATTGTAGGACTGCAGATACTAGAGATCAGAGTCAAGAGTGTGGTGGTTTCGGGCAAGAGCCCTTCATTAGGAATGGCTGATGAAGGGCTTATGCTCGAAATGTCAATTCTCCTGATCCTTGGATGCTTCCTGACCTGCTGTGCTTTTCCAGCACCACGCTCTCAACTCGGTTCACTTAAATATGGTTTTGAATTGTGCCCCACAAACAGGTTATATTAATATGTATGGCAAAAGATATGAGGCTGAATACACTTTCCGCATCCCAGACTAAAGTCTGGGGGAGAGTCCATTTCCATTTAGCCATCTCACCCTGCTTCAATTTTAAATGAAGGTCCTTTGGAGAACATCTCAGGAGGATGCTCTACCTTAGAGTTGCCAACCTATCAGTGGGTAAAACAGCAGTGATGGACCTGAACGGTCAGGTATATCCAAATCTTGTTGGAACCAGGCTGGCAAGTCCCAGTGAGGAGTGGTGGGTGGCATGTAGGCCAGGGCCTACTATCTTGAAGGCCTCAGTTGGGCAGTTGACCCATGCCTCCACAACTGTCCAAATACATTGTGGAGTTGGCAGTGGCAGGCAGACCAGTGGTGGGCATAATGACATGGCACCCAAATTTATAGGTCATCCATCTGTTTTTCCACCTGCGATTTTTTCTTAAACCTCAGTCTATGGAAATTAAATGTGTCAGAAATTTAGGTAATAATGTTGCATTTTATTCTCAACCTCTTTGAGACGGTAAAATGAATTTCTGGCAGGCAGCACCTTTCCTAACAAACTGAAAGAATGGATGCACAACACTTTCTTTCAGCTTAAAGTATAGAAATAAGTTTAGTGTAAAAAGAACCAAAGAATTTCCAGAAACATATACCTTCTAAAACCCAAATTGCTCATTGCTAACACAATTACATGACAAAAGCTCAACATGAGGTCTTGTCTATGGATATATAATTTGAGACAAATTAATTTTGTCTGCCGCTTTGGAATTTTTGCTTTGTTTAAATCCATCGATGCTGATAAAAGTCAGATGCAGAATTTTTTGTCAATATCCAATTATAACATGCACTGGTGTATTCCTTCAGATGTGGTGATACAAATGTGGACAGAAATTTCCTGTTGCAATTCAGGGTAGTCAACTGAATCTACAAAGGAACAGAAACAGCCACAGGAAATCATAATTGGGACAGGATCACAGCTGCAGCATGCCACTTGTCAGCTGGCCTGAGGCAATTTATTCACCAGCTTTGATGAGCTGAAAATCAAAGCAATTTTCCAATCTTCAGTTAACATCAAATCTATTTGTCTATCTCCCATCCTTCACAAACCTCTTCTCTCCTCTAAGGTGCAGTTGCTACACTACTCAATTGGGCAATTCTCTCTTTGCAAGAGTGAAAGTTATCAGGAATCATAATAAAGTCATCTCATTTCTTTCTTCCACTGCAATATTTTGAAATAAATATATGGATGCTTCCATTTAAATAAGTGAGCTTGAAATGAACACATATTAAAATTGTTCATATAGTAAGCTCAACAACTGTGATTACAATGCTTTTTAAGAACTCTGTATGGTAGAGGATGCCAACATTTCATAATGTAGATCAGCTGTACAGGCAAAGGTATGACATCTTGCTGGATAAAGCTTCAGACAGGAATGCTCCTTGATCACATTTTTTGACTATAGCATGAGCCGCTTTAAAAAAAAGACTTGCAAAGAATACACAACAGGGCCCCTCTGAAATCAATGCTGGAATATTTCAAGAACCTTTATGTGCAAAAGAGCAAACTGCACTTTCACAGTCTTCTTCAAGAATTCTTGACTCCACAAAATAAAGTAATTGAGTCATAGAATCCTACAGTATGGCAACAAGCCCTTTGACCCAAACTTATCCATGCCAACCAAAATGTCCGTCCACACTAATCCCATTTTCCTGCACTTGACCCATATCCTTCTAATCCTTTCCTATCCATGTATTTGTCCAAGTGCATTTTAAATGTTGTTAATGTACCCATCTCAACCACTTCCACTGGCAGCTTGTTCCATAGGCGTACCGCCCCTTGTGTAAAAATGTTGCCCCTCAGGCTCCCTTTTATTCTTTCCCCTCTAACCTTAAACGGAAGTGCTGTAGTCCTTGATACCCCAACCCTGGGAAAAAGTTTGAGTGCATTCACCCTATCGATGTCTCTCATGATCTTAAACACCCCAATAAGGTCAATCCTCAGTCTCCTATGCTCGAAAGAAAAATGTCCTAGCTTGTCTAACGTCTCCCTATAACTCAGACCAGTGAGTCCAGGCAACATCCTTCTAAATTTCTTCTGCATTCTTTCCAGTTTAATGACATCCTTCCTATAACTAGGTGACCAAAACTGAACACAATATTCCAAGTGCGGCCTCACCAACACCCTGTATGACTGCAACATAACTTCCCAATTTCTATACTCACGGCCCTGACTGATGAAGGCCAGTGTGCGAAAAGCCTTCTTCACTGCCCTGTCTACCTGAAATGCTACCTTCAGAGAACTGTCAATCCGAACTCCAAGGTCCCTCTGTTCCACTACACTTTTTCAGGCCCTATCATTCAGGGACTACTTGTTCTTATCTGCCACTTTAATTAACAGATGGAATATGAACAACAACAATTTAAGTTTGTATAACACCATTAATGTAATGAAATATTACAAATGCTTCACAAGAGCAGTATATACTGAAGAAAAGACATGTATTGAACCATGTAAGATGATACTAGGTGAGACAAAATAGACTCTGGAGTGTCTTATAAGGGAAGAAAACAGGGTAGAGAGGGTATTCAGATCTTAGAGCACCTGAAGGAATGGCTTACAATGACGGGGCGATTAAACTTAGGAATGCACAACAGGAGCAGAGTAAGAAGAGCACAGACATCTTGGAGGGTTAAGGAGCAGGTGGAGATCTCAAAGTTATGGAGGAGTGAGGTTGTGAAGGGATTTGAAAACAAGAATGAGAATTTCAAGAAATTAAGACATTGCTTACCCAGGAGCCAATGTCAGTTAGTGAGCAAAGAATGATAGGGAGCAAGTTATAATGGGAGTTAGGATAAGGGCAGCAGAGCTTTGGATGACTTCAAGTTCATTCAAGACCTGATCATATTTTAAGTGTTCTAATCAGATCTGATGGAGGGTTGCAAAACCAATTGTCAACCAGATCCTTTAAAGTCCACTCCCTGAGATTTAAGTGAGCAAAATAATTGGGAAAAAACAATGGTGACAAGTTCAACATGTAATAAAGACACCATTCTAATTGCTGTTAAGACATTGGTGATGATTTAGCTGGAATAGATTTGCACAGTAGCAAGGAAAGCAACAAGAAAAGCAGCAAAGAAGCAAGAAAGCTCTGCACCTTTAGAAATAAATGGTCAGATATTGGCCTGGAACCACTAAAGGGGCTTGATTCAGATGAACAGAGACATACCTTGCCTTCTTAGTGCTTAACGAGAGCAACAACCAAACCAGATCTCAGTGACCCAGTGACTAGCAGAAGGCTCAGATACTTGCAGCAGCACTCTCATTTCCTGTCCATTTTATTGGCATATGTGTCATCTGATACCGGAAGTTTTATTAGACCATTCAAACAGTTTCAGAAAGAAAAACATTGGCAACCATATCCTCTTAAAGAAAGGAGGAAAACACCAGTAGCCAGCTGTCTCTAGATGTTGCAGGGAGCGCTCAGGACCCTACAACCAGAGGGTGATGAATAAGTTGAAAAAAGTGCTACCACAATTGTTCAACCACAAGAGGGCTTTAACGTCACTTTATATTTCATAATAGAAATAATCTGAAGGAAACCAGCAAGTAGCTCTCTCTTGAAATTGCACAATGTGTTCGTCGTCAGGTGTGAAATGTGATTGCATTACAGGGATATTTAAAAGCTGATAGTCCAAATTTAGTCAAGAAAAGGGGAAAGAACAGGTGAAATTTTCTGAAATTAATTCCTGCTCAAATAGCAAGATGATTAATGGGTTGGAAACTCTGACAGCTGGATCAGACTTAATCTCAGCTCTTTAACTGAGCCAGGACATTAGCTCTGGGTTCCCTGGCCACTGGGGGTTGGGGTGGAGGGTGAGCTGAAATAACACTCAGGATCTGTCCAGGGAAGGGTTTCTAATTAAAGGGACTCTGACACAGTTCAATTGGACTTGGATTTCTGATACAGCAGGTGAGAAGACAGTACTCTGTCATTCTCACTCTTAATTGGAGGTCCTACCACGAGATTTGACTGACTGCAATGTGGTGAGTCTTCCCCAGGGTTGGGAACAGGACAATTTCTCCAACCAAGAAGGCAAGAATACAAGAGGCTGAGGAAATCTGAAGCATAAATGTAGTCCCCTCGACCTGGAGCCAAAGCACAAAGAGGAGCAAGGACCCAAGAAATGGAATGCAGTGGGCAATTATGATAACAGGGTAAAAATAATGACTGCAGATGCTGGAAACCAGATTCTGGATTAGTGGTGCTGGAAGAGCACAGCAGTTCAGGCAACAGGCGAGGAGCAGTAAGATCGACGTTTCAGGCAAAAGCCCTTCATCAGGAATAAAGGTAGAGAGCTCCACCCTTCAGGCTCTCTGCCTTTATTCCTGATGAAGGGCTTTTGCCCGAAAAGTTGATTTTACTGCTCTTCGGATGCTGCCTGAACTGCTGTGCTCTTCCAGCACCACTAATCCAGAATTATGATAACAGGTTCAAGTGCCAAATCTCACACTCTGGGTTTCTCAGCATTTTCTTGAAAAGCATTCCCTAAGACAATATACTTTCTAGTCCCTTTCATCCCTCTCTCTCCAGGCACTCCCTCACAACTCTATTTAAACAATTATCACTCACACGCACCCTCATCCTCTTGCTGTCTTGCATTTAGACCTCATGAATACCTTTTATAAATCTCATTCATCTGTTCATCCAAGCCATTTTAAACATTTATTACCATCTGCATTCTCTCCTTGCAGCAGAAGAGAACACAACCTCAGGGAAAGGTAAAGACTGTTAAACTTGAGAAAGCCAACTGAAGAAGGTTAGAACTGGAGCAAATATTTAGGCTCATTCTTAAGGTCACATTTACCGAAATACACATTCCAGACATGCAGTTTCAAAAATCTTATCCCCATAAAGGAGATAAGTGAAACCCTAAATAGTGCCCACCTAACATTTGTGACCAGTTCAAACGGGCCTCGGGGGCCAAGGTAAACCGAGGCAAGAGCGAGGCCATGTTCTTCGGGAACTGGGCCGACCAATCTTCGATCCCCTTCACCGTCAGGACTGACCACCTGAAGGTGCTGGGTATTTGGCTTGGAGGGGCTGGGGCGTGCGCCAAGTCTTGGGAGGAGCATATCAGCAAAGTGAGGCAGAAACTGGGCAGATGGAAGCTACGGTCGATCTCCATCGCGGGAAAAAACCTGGTCATCAGGTGTGAGGCACTGTCATTGCTATTATACGTGGCACAGGTCTGGCCTATTCCCAGAACCTGTGCCGCTGCAGTCAACCGGGCCATCTTCCAGTTTAT
>NC_057729.1:39439752-39479577 GCF_004010195.1 Chiloscyllium plagiosum | reverse complement strand
TAGTGTCCTTGGGACCCTTCGGGAAAAGGAGAGGGCGGATCCTGTCGAGCGGTTCCCTGAGCAGACTGTCAAAGTCATTTGGCAGAATGCCTCATCGCCAGAACTTTCCACAAGCACCAAGACATGGCTTGGCTGGTGGTGAGAAGGGCTCTGCCTGTGAGATCCTTTATTCACGCCCGGACTCTCAGCCGCACCGCACACTGCCCTCGAAGTGGCTGCGAGGGGGTCGAGACTGTCACACACCTCCTTCTGGAATGTGCCTATGCAGAGGAAGTCTGGAGAGGAATGCAGTGGTGTTTGTCGAGGTTCGTCCCGAGCAGCGCCGTGACGCGGGACTCCGTGCTCTACGGCCTGTTCCCTGGGACGCATACCGAGACGAACATCAACTGTGCCTGGAGGATCATCAACTCGGTGAAGGACGCTCTCTGGGTGGTCCGAAACCTGCTGATCTTCCAGCTGAAGGAGTTGACCCCGACTGAGTGTTTCAGACTGGCACATTCCAAGGTCCAGGACTACGTGTTGAGGGATGCGCTGAAGCTTGGGGCAGCTGCCGCCAAGGCGCGGTGGGGAAAGACCACTGTGTAAAGTCTGCCTGCCTAACGAAGAACAGGGGGCCCATGCAGTCATTTGGGCTCTGCTGACGCCTCAGCTAATTATATGGGCATATGATCAAAAAATGTACAGACCTGTATAAAAATGATAAGTTTTGATCTCTGTATGTACATGTTTACATATGTATGGCATGACCAACCGTATAGACCATCAAATTATTTTATGAATAAAGTATATTTTTGAAATTAAAAAAAATTAACCTGACAAGCCAACTTGATTCATCTCCCTATAGCAGGCAGGCAAAAGTGAGGACTGCAAATGCTGGAAATCAGAGTCTAGATTAGAGTGATGCTGGGAAAGCACAGCAGGTCAGGCAGCATCCGAGGAGCAGGAGAATCGACGTTTCGGGCAAAAGCCTCATTCGTGATGAAGGGCTTTTGCCCGAAACATCGATTTCCCTGCTCCTTGGATGCTGCCTGACCTGCTGTGCTTTTCCAGCACCTCTCTAATCTAGACTCATCTCCCTATAGCGCCTGGCACTTAAATGGTAAAGCATTTGTTTTGCTTGTTTGACTACTTTGAATCTACCACCAGAATGAACATTACCAATTAAACTCTTTTTAAGATGTTTTCTATCTTCTATAATCACAATGTTACCATGAATATAATTTCTTCTGGCAATACAAGATCAGGCCACAAGATCTTTAGAAACCTATCTTTTAAATAAATTACCAATTTATCTCTTAGCTATGGTATTCACTTTAAAGAAGTCAACATAGCATTAATTGTCTTTGCTTAAAATATATTCTACCCACATATAACTCTAGGTAGAAAACATTGTTCAAAGTCAACTCTTTGTCATTTTGTAAGATGATTATATGCTACATAATCAGACTGCTGCAAACACAATTCATGCTCAATAACCTGCTTAAATCTAGATTTTTATAAATTCTAATTCATATTTAAGTTTGATATGTTATAAAGTCTGCAGATTATATTAAAAACTGACAAAATTAAGCCTGGTTACTTTTAATTATGCTATAGCTGTTCCTTTCTTGCTGATAATTTCAATGTACTGGATGAAGTATTTAGCAATTATAGATTCCAAATGACTTATTCTGCCATGGACTCATTCACAGGGGACTGGACTAAGACTGCCAAAACATATCTGAAATGGGATGGATGACACAAATTGGAGCAGAGACTTAGCCCCATCTGTCAGAGCTAGGGCTAAATTCAGGCCTCACAAATGAAGTCATATTCCACATACTTTCTTTAGCCTGCAATAAAATTAAGATGAAGTAAGAACTTCCCACAGTGCAGGAAATCAAAAAAGTAATTACTGTATTTTAACTTTTGAGATTGTGGACCCAGAGATTTGATTCTTTCTCACCTCTAACTGTGAGATTAGTATACAGTAAATTAATCATTAACACATGTGGCAATTCTGGACAGCATGCCTGCTTTTCCACAGAGAGATTTGTGGCCATCTGCTGTTACTTCAGTGAGGTGTTTATGAACATCCTTTCATTATTCCCTCAGAAGCTCTTTCTTGAATTGATGATATCAAAATTATAGCTATTTCTGCCTTGGCTGTTACTAAACGGTGTAAAACTTTGAACTACAAATTTGTTTTGATAAGGTATAGTTTATGCCTGTCATCACAATCTGAAGAAAATGATATTGAAAACTTTCAGTTTGCTTTGATTTATTTCAAAAAGCAATGAGAGATTATGACAAAAAAGGACAAGTTGTAAAAATGCTGAATATTAGCATGCCAGCAGTTTTGGCATTGTCACCTGCTGCAGTGTGATGCAGCAGAGCAGACAGGAGTACAAGGTTGAATACTGATCAGGTACTGTTGTTAGTGATTGGTCAATAGTGCACAGGAAGTGATCTTATTATTCTCAATACTGCCTGGCTTACTGTTCTAGTTCATATTCATGAAACGTCTGCCTGAAGAAAACAAGATAGTTAATTTGTAATGTGAAGGTTCAAAGTCGCAGCTGGAAGTCTCTGCAGAGATGCAGCTCAAACAGGATGTGGACAAACCTTGCATAAGATGAAGAGAAGGGACTGCCACCTTCAGGCTTAAAACAGATAGTTGATTTTGTATATCCAATTAACCAATTTAGATATTGTGCATCTGTGTGTGTGTATATATATTATATGTATATAAAAATATAGTATGCCTACACATATATTTTATATCCTCTTGATTATGACATGGACTTGTGTTAAGAATTATCTTAATTAATATTTTCGACCTGATCCAAAATGGAGTTAAGGCACAATTGAAAATTCATCAAACAGGAGCACCTAGTTATTAAGTTAAAGAGTTATTTATTTGGAAATACAATCAAAATCAAAGGAATCCCAGTGCATCGACAACTCAAGATACTGGAAATTTGCAATATTGAAGTTGACATTGAAAACAATTGACTCAGTTCAAACAATTTCACTCTGAGTACACAAATAGTGCTTGAATTTCAGAAAAAGCCAGTCTAATGGCAAATCAATGGAATTTGCCATTGTCCTTGCATAAGGTTACCCATTTCAGTGGCATGGATTTCCCTTTTAAATATCAGTTTAATTCTGTGTCAAGACAAACGGACCTCTCATCAGTCAGCACCGACGATATTGTCATGAAAGGAAAGCTGCCAATCATTGTGTAGTAGTCTCACAGACAGCAAAGCTGGGAGTAAGATATATCTATCACCTTTCAAAGTTAATTATGTTTTACAGAGAGTAAACTAAATAATTGTGGAATGTATATCAGAATAATGCAGAAATTGAAACATTCCAAAAACATAATGTAACATAAATTAATATATTCAAAGTAAAATTGTTCTTAAAATTATCTGAAATTTCTTTTTAAATCATAAATCGGGAAGTTCCACAAATTTCACAAATATACAATTAAATTCTCAGGACCAGAAACATTTTTTATAAGTAACTATGAACTTCAAAGTTTTTGAAAGCTCATCAGACCTCATTTAGCAAGGTCTAACTTTTGCAAACAATTTTACAGTGAGACTAATTGAGTAAAAAGTCGGGTTTTCAGTTAGCAATTTCTACTTTTATTGCCATCTGGTGGGACTTAAAAACACACCCAATAGAAAAGTAGAGAACCATATGAAAACACTTTATGGATTTCCACCTTTAAATGCACATGTATAGACTCCAGATTTTGATGATAATTATAGAGCAAAAGCTGGCATAGAGCAAAATCTGGCATTTTGACCATAAAATTCAGGCCATTCACACAACAATGTAGTTACAATGGCATGATTTAAACCTGAAAAACAGCCTTTGCTCTGTCTTTAATTTGAAAGGCATATTTAACATCATTGTCCATGAAAATGAACACTTCTTGATCTGGAATTACAAACCTGACATTTTCCAGTTGAAAGAAATCTTCAACGTAAGAAAATTCTGATTAATGGGTTTGAAGCCATGTTCACTTCTTAAATTTATATAAGATATGGGACATATTTTAATTTAAAAGGAGAAAATTCTCAGGTAACAGCAAGGTTGGGAATTCAGACAGACACGGTAGACTGGTTTCACAAAAAGATTCATGGCAGCGGCCATTTTTGCCAGGATGGGTTTGGAACGCAACAGGGCGACCTGTCCCTGTGAGACAAGAAATCAATGAAGCTCATTAAAAGCCTTGCTGAAAATACTTGAGAAGTGGTGACTGAGATTTTCCATTTTCCAGGATGTGACAGAAGGCAGTTTCACAGTCTGGAAGTGGGTATCCGGTAACAGACAGGGATAAGGGTATACAGTTCAGCCAAGTCTACAGAACTTGCATCCATCCAGGGTGAGAGTACATTAAAACACTGCTCTGTGGAGGGATTTCAAAGTCTCACACCAACACAGCCACAGCCATCACCTCTGCCATGACAGTGGAGATATAAGTGCTGATACTGCTTTTATTTACATTCCTAAATATGATGGTGAAATGATTCCTCCATATTAAAGCACTATCTCAGTGATGCTCTCTACAATCAATTATCTGAAAGGTCTCTAATTTACCTCTTGAGAAACAGCCCGCTGCTCTTAATGGTTAGGGAACCTGTTTCTGTGCCAATTTAGGTGGGACATTGTAAATATCCCAGACCTTTGTCCTGCAGGAATGGGTTCTGGATCTGCTGTTTCCCACTGCAGTGTAAAAATTGATATCTTAAAATTCATATTTACATGACTCCATAGCCAGCTGGATAACATTTCCACTACCTGTCTCTCCCAAACCACCATAGTAGTGACATGATCAAATGGCATCTGTTTCAACTACTACTTCTCCTACTTTGAGTACCTCAAGATGATATACCACTCTCATCCCTATTTTCAGATATTTGCTCTCAACTGCTCACTCAAGTCCATACTCAGTTTTTCATCAAGATATCCCAATTCCTTTCTTCTTTCAAACTCTGAATCCTCACTCCTACTGTGCACAAACTACAACACAACTCATCTTGCTCTTTCACATTCTATTTAGGGCGGTACGGTGGCTTATTGGATAGCATTGTTGCCTCACAGCACCAGAGGCCCGAGATCAATTCCCACCTCAGGCAACTGTCTCTGTGTGGAGTTTGCACATTCTCCCAGTATCTGCGTGGGTTTCCTCCGGGTGCTCCGGTTTCCTCCCACAATCCAAAAATGTGCAGGTCAGGTGAATTGGCCATACTAAATTGCCCATAGTGTTAGGTACATTAGTTAGGGGAATGAATCTGGGTGGGTTACTGCTCGGAGGGTCAGTGTGGATTGTTGGGCTGAAGGGCCTGTTTCCACACTGTAAGGAATCTAATCCAAATCTAATTTTAATGACCTCTTGTAGATCCTTAACGTCTCCTTTCAGATACATTTTATTATCCATGTTCTCTGTTGCTCCCTGAGGCAGCCATTGCTTGAAGTATATATGATCCAGATTGGTCTTGAGAAAGGGGATGTGGGAACAATGTTATCTTTCATGGTGACTCTTAGAGTAAAGAGCAGTAACCCCAAATTTGGGGTTACTCTTTTAGGACAGAGGTGAGGAGACTGGTTAATTGAGAATTTTGAAGCCAGAGGATTATAGATTTTTGTTAAACAATGGAGTAGATGTAAATGTGGAATTTGAAACAAAATTGATCAACAATGATAGTATTGAATGGTGGAGCAGCTGTAAAGGGCTGAATGGCCAATTTCCTAACAGATATGTTCATATCTCAAGTGGTCTTTCAACTCCCTTTCAGTAACTTCGGTATAACTTCTGACCACATCCTTGTAATCCTCATACCCCTTCTTCCTCCTTCCAATTCTAATTTACTCCGTGCTGTTGAGAATTGGGGACCTCATTATTTAGTATTTCCTGTGCAGCATGAGACCTCATCTAACTGTTTCACATTAGTAACTAGTCTTCTGAAAATCTAAATAAATCTCTGTGAAAACAAAGGAGTGGTCATAAAAATCATCAAAATTTTAACTCATGTCAAAGATTGATCAGGCACATGATATTCCATTATCAATGCAATGTCTTGAAATAAAGGGAAGGCTTTAGTCTCAGAAGGAATGAAAACTAACCTTCAAATGGAGGGGGGCAAGGGGACAAAGATTACCTGATTCATGAGTAGCTATTCCATGGCCATTGGTCAAGAAGAGTTAGACTGGTGATTGACACAGCATTGATGGCCAGCTTCCAAATAAGGTATACTAACAGGGACAGGAGGGGAGGAAGGGGCAAGTAGATCCAGGGAGACAAACCATATCATCAGCATAGGATCACTGGGATGTGGGACTATGCTGCTTCTATTCCTCCATTCTACAGAACGGATCCCAGATCTGTAAAATGGTCTCATCTGTCAGGGGTCATAGATTTCCTTTCTTTGCCTAATCAACTAATATACCTCATCAAAAGTGCTGCTTCTCAATAAACTATTAGAAATTGTTATAAATTATTGACTGCCTATAGTAGGTAATTTGATTATGAATCCCCTAAAATCAACAATGCCCATCCTTGGAAAAGCCCTGCTCAGGTCAGATAGAAATGCCTTGTCAACCAACAGCTATTCAGGCTCATGTCCTCTTTTCAATATTTAAGTTGAGACAAATAATAATCCAGGCCTTGAGCTTCATAATAGAGAAACATATCAAAAGATTATCATCTCTCTCAAATGGGCAAATTGTAGCCAGAAAGTTATGATCCATCTCAGCCTTCTTCTGCAAGACAGTTGCTACTGTTCAGCCAATTCAATTCACTCCACATGATATCAAGAAACTGTTGGAGGTACCGGAAACTGCAAAAGTAATGGGCCTGACAATATTCTAGCAATAGTACTGGAGATAAATGCTCCAAAACTTGCAGCAGCACTAGCCAAGCTTAGTTCCAGTAGACCTACAACACCAGCATCTACCCAACAATGGGGTAAATTGCCAGGTCTGTGCTACATAAAAAGAAGGCACAACAGTACAACCTGGCAAATTACCAACATCTGTGTCTTCTCTCAATCATGATGTGGTGTCATCAACAATTGCAAGAACCTGTTCAATGATGTCTAGTTTTGGTTCCACTCTGCTCCTGACGTCATTATAGCCTTATAATTCAAACATGGACCAAAGAGCTGAATTCATGGAGAGGTGAGAGTGACAGCCCTTGACATCAAGGCTGGATTTGACCAAGTGTGACATCAAGGAGCCCAGCAAAACTGTAATCAATGGGAATCAAGTGGCAAACTCTCTGCTGGTTGGATTCACATCCAGCATATGCAAAAATGTTTGTGATTGTTGGAGGTCAGTCATCTCAGCTCCAGAACATCTATGCAGTAATTTCTTAGTATAATGTCTCAGGCTCAACCATCTTCAGCTGCTTCATCGGTGGCCTTCCCTCCATCATAAGTTGTTTGATGATGATTGCACAATGTTTAGCACCATTTGCAACTGCTCAGATACTGAAATAGTCCATGTTCATTCCTGATGAAGGGCTTATGCCCAAAACGTCAACTGTCCTGCTCCTCAGATGCTTCTTGACTGGCTATGCTTTTCCAGCCCCACACTCTTCAACTCTCATCTCCAGCATCTGCAGTCCTCACTTTCTCCATGTTCAAATGCCACCAAAATCTGGATAATATCCAAGCTTGGATTGACAAGTGACAAGTCTATAATAATTATAGACTTTATTTATAATTTATACCATGCAAGAAAGTACTTAACCATTGTTCCATCATTCAATGGAGTTACCATCACTGAGTACACTATCAATATCCTGGGTGTTACCATTGTCCAAAAACTCAATTGGACTCACCATATAAATATAGTGGCTACAAGAGCAGGTCAGAGGCCAAGAATACTGTGACAAGTAACTCACCTGTTGACTGTCCAAAGCATGTCTCCCAACTACCAGGTATAATTTAAGAGTGCACTTCCCGCTTGCCTGCATGAGTACAGCCCTAACAATACTCAAGAAGCTTGACACCATCCAAAGCAAAGCAGCCCACTTGACTGGCACCACATCCACTTCCCCTACCACTGACACTCATCCACAGTAGTGTGTACTATCTACAAGATGCATGGCAGAAATTCCCCAAAGATCCTCTGACAGCACCTTCCTAGCCCACAACCACTTCCATCTGGAAGTTCAAGGGTAGCAGATTTGTAGGAACACCACCATCTGCTTGTTCCCCTCCAAGCCACTTACCACCCTGACCTGGAAATATATCACCATTCATTCACCGTTGCTGGCTCAAATTCCTGGAATTCCCTCCCTAAGGAAATTGTAGATGTACCTACAGCCCATGGACTGCAGCAGATCCGATGGCAGATCACCATCACTTTCTCAAGGGTAACTAGAGGTAGGCAGTAAATGCTGGCCAGTCAGCAACACTCATGGCACATGAGTGAGTAGAAAAATAAAGAGAGGAAATTAAGATGAGCAATCTGTTTCTATCAGGTGAATTGGCCATGCTAAATTGCCCGTAGTGTTAGGTAAAAGGGGTGAATGGGGGGGTTGCGCTTCAGCGGGTCGGTGTGGACTTGTTGGGCCGAAGGGCCTGTTTCCACACTGTAAGTAATTTAATCTAATCTAATCTAATCAAATCTTAGTTCATTGAGCCCTTTCTGAATGTCAATGAAGATGAGCAACCAAAACTGTCAATAAAAGTTGAAATCGTACATGGGGCCTACAATGATTAAAGATAACTTATCTGCAACAATTGCTGGCAGAGAAGAGAACCAACATTTCTGGATGTCACTAAATTTGGACATCCAGCAATTATAGTGAACAGAGTTGGAAAAGCAAGATGAGAAACATCTCCTTTCTCTCAGCACCATTATACACTTTTGGCAGAGATGGGCTAGGCTGTGCCCTGACAGGAAAGCCTTGGGAAGTATCAGGTGGTTTTGAAGAGGTACAGGCCTGGTGAGTTGGATCTCCACCTGTTTTTGCCCACAGAAGACAGGGATCAACAGAACAAAGGGCAGAAAAATCAGACCTCCAAATTTCTGTTGCAATATATAATTAACATGCTCAACTACCCAAAAACACAGTTTTATTCATTTCTGAACCATGTGAAAATTGTAGTTTGTAGTAATGCAAGGATTGAGGAACTGCTGATAATGTAATAAGAACGTGATGTGGACACAATCTTTGGATAAAGCATCTGTGCTGAACCAAAGAAGCACAAATTTTAAAACTCATTGTGACCTCAAGAATAGACCAATTACAAAAGTCATAATAAAGTAAATGTTATCTGCTTCATTTGGCACAAATCCGGGAAGTCAGGAATGTGTTTTTTTCAATTCAATACTGATAAATGGCATGGAAATGAATACATTAATAGCATTGCCATTTGTATTCCAGTATCTTTGAAATCATTCTGCAATCAATAAGCTCTAACATCAAAAAGTGGCCTCGATCAGATTATTCATTGCTGCATAATAGTGCATTGCTTCCAGCCGGCTCAAGCTACTAATGAATTCAGAGATAGAAGGTGGTACAAGACTGGTAACCTTTGTGCTTCATTTGCAGTTCAGTCAAGCATTCCAGTTTCAGTGCAACTGACAACACTTTTCTGATCTTCTTTCATCTGTCTAATTTTGTTATTTAATAGACTTGGTATTAGATTCTAATTAGATAAGCTTTGAATACCTATCTGTTACTAATTCAATAAGTGAAGTGTGCCAGTAACAACCTTGTCACTAATGGGTTATGAATCTCTGACACCGTGTATAGAATCTCAGTTAATGCAGAATCGCTGGATATTCTATTTCCACAAATGGGTTTATGCATTGGTTCTGTTGCATTGTGTTTATTTGAGTGGGACAGTCTGGAGAGCATTGAAATTTTGGACAACACTATTTGCACACAGGGCTGAACTTTCCAATCCCTTGAATAGCAGGTGAAATGACAACAAAGTTGGGAAAGTTTGGAGAAAATGGAAACACCAGATTCTCAATATTGAGGGAAAATAATTCCAATTTCCCCCACAGTGTTCAAATAACAAGTTCTGAATCCCACTATCAAATGGTGACTGCGTTATATTCATATATTTACTTCCCATTATAGAGCTAAACCCGCTTCATTTCTATGCAACTCACAGTTCTCCTATTCTTTCCCAAGAAACTAGATGATGGGAGTTCCCAACTTATAATTCATAGGGTCTACCTGGTGCCAGCAGTTTGTTACTTATTATCTGGGCCTTTGGACAACTGCACTTGGATCATAATTCCTCTGTGTGTTTCTTGAAAACGGTCTTCTTCCACTCTTTGTTCACATAAATCAGCAATCAACCAACTCCTTTGTTAGGTCTTCCCACCAATCCCATCTCCACAACTGGCACCTTCCCCTGCCAATGTAAGAGGTACAAAACCTGTGCCTACACCTCCCCCCTGATATCAGTCCAAGACCCCAAAGAATCATTCCAAATTTGGCATCCTCCTTGTACATCCTCCAACTTCATTTATTATATCCGGTGCCCTTGTTGTGGTCTCCTCTTGGAGAGACCAATCACAAACTCATGGAACAGTTAAGGGAACATCTGTGGTTCATATGCATCAACCAACCCCACTTTCCTGTGGCCATCCACTTCAACTCCCCCTCCCGCTCCCCTGAGGACATATCTATTCTGGACCTCTTCCACCGCTTAAACAAGGCCATTTGCAAACTGGAGGAGGAATACCTTATTTTCTGGCTCAGGAGCCTCCAACCACACGGCATGAACATTGAATCCACCAGTTTCCAAATCTCCCCTCCTCCCATCCCATCCCAGATCCAACCCTCCGACTCTGATCCGCCCTCTTGAACTGACCTAAAAGTCCATCTTTTTTCCTACCTATCCACTCTACACTTCGCATGGACCAATCGCCATCACCTCCCACCTTCGCCCACCTATCACCATTCCACCTACCATTCCCCAGCCCCCTTCCCCCTCCCCAGTCCTGAAGAAGAGTCATGCCCAAAATGTTGACTTTCTTGCTCATCGAATGCTGCCTGACTTGCTGTGCTTTTTCCAGCACCAGGCTTTATCAACTCAGCAAGGAGCCAGCATTATACCATTATGGCATTTTTGGATCAATTTACACACAACTTTAGCACTTCAGGACTTCACTTTGGAGATTAGGGAAACTCAAATGCCTCTGCCATGTCATTTTCCACAGGGACTTACCCACATATCTCATGCACCTGCAGAAGATATATTGGCTCTTACTTTGTTACTGCTCACTCACTTTGCATTTTCTTGGAAGTTGTCAATCTTTGTGGCTTATATTGCTTTACAGTGCATGGACTCTTCAGGTCTTATTGGATGTCAATCTTTGTGTGGCTCAGATTGCTTTCTTATTGCTCAAGCACTTTAGTATTTACTTACAGGCTACCAACCTTTTTGCTTTGCTGGCTTTGTGGCACAGAGAAAGAGGCAGACAGCTTTTCATAGTTGAGAGCACTGAACAATCAAGGGGGTGGGCATGTTGTTATGCAGCATCATACTACATCAATGTCACACATACAGCAAGTGTCAGCAGTTTACATTGAAAACACTTCGCATTTGCTTCAACCAAAGAACTGTGTCTGAAAGTCAAAGGGGGCAAATTCTTTGTGGCCTCAAGGGGTGTATCATCAGTCAGGATGTACAGCCACACCCAGTTAAGGGCACATCTGATCCCAGTGCTGAAAGTTGGTCACGATCAGTCTGTCACTTCGTCTAATCAGAGGCTGAGCTGAGCAATGCTCAGCCACTACAGACTCTTTTGTCATTGGGATGTGTGAAAAGGCTGCTCTTCTTTCAAATGGCTGCAAATTCATCAAGACCGATGGCAATAAAGACACTACAGCAGACATATGTCTATATAACGCAAAGATATTTACGACAATGCATCGCCCATGTGCTCACAGTATGTATCTTTCTTCCTTTCCCTTCTGCTACATGTAAACGCAGTACTGACTTCTGGGGTGGAAAGGGCATATTTTGTAAGTGTTCCTGCTTACCTTGAAGACCTGGCTGGTTGTCCCCAAGGTCATTTGGTCCAGAGTACCCAGACCTTATAAGGGGCCAGCATAGACTCACTCTCCTCGATGTGGAATTCAGTAGGCTTTAGTTTCAGATGGACTGGGCCTGGTTTGAGAGGCAGCTTCTGGGGCTTTTGTGAAAGTGATTAAGAGAGGGTAAAACATTATCAGAGGGTTTGAATATTATTCCCTGCAATTGAGGTTGGGTATTTTCATGTAGGAATCAACAACATTGGTAGAACTAGGTATGATAGTCTGCTAAGTCGAGAGTGTGGTACTGGAAAGGCACAGCCGGTCAGGCAGCATCTGAGGAGCAGGACAATTGACGTTTTGAGCATAAGCTCGTCAGCAGTAATGATATTCTGCTGAGACAGTTTGAGGAGTTAGGATCCAAATTAGAATGTAGAAACCTCAAGATTTATCTAATTAACACATCAGTCAATATAGGGTCAAGCATATTAAAGAATGAAATGTGTGGTCCAAAAACTAAAATAATGGGGGATGTGATCAGGAAAAGGGAAATATGGAAATCCAAAGAGAAAAAGCATGACAGGAACTGCACCACTCATATAGAACATAGAACATAGAACATTACAGCGCAGTACAGGCCCTTCGGCCCTCGATGTTGCGCCGACCTATCATACCAATCTGAACCCCATCTAACCTACACTATTCCATGAACGTCCATATGTTTGTCCAATGACGACTTAAATGTACTTAAAGTTGGCGAATCTACTACCGTTGCAGGCAAAGCATTCCATACCCTTACTACTCTCTGAGTAAAGAAACTATCTCTGACATCTGTCCTATATCTATCACCCCTCAATCCAGAACTGTACACAATACTCCAAGTGCGGCCACACCAGAGTTTTGTACAGCTGTAGCATAACCTCATGGGTCTGAAACTCGATCCCTCTATCAATAAAAGCAAAAACACTGTATGCCTTCTTAACAACCCTGTCAACCTGGGTAGCAAATTTCAAGGATCTGTGTACCTGGACACCAAGATCTCTCTGCTCATCTACACTACCAAGAATCTTACCATTAGCCCAGTACTTTGCATTCCAGTTACTCCAGCCATAGTGAATCACCTCACACTTGTCCGCATTAAACTCCATTTGCCACCTCTCAGCCCAGCTCTGCAGCTTATCTATGTTTCTCTGTAACCCACAACATCCTTTGTCACTATCCACAACTCCACCGACCTTAGTGTCGTCTGCGAATTTACTAACCCACCCTTCTACGCCCTCATCCAGGTCATTTATAAAAATGACGAACAGCAGTGGACCAAACACCGACCATTGTGGTACACCACTAGTAACTGGACTCCAGGATGAACATTTCCCATCAACCACCACCCTCTGTCTTTTGTCAGCAAGCCAATCATTGATCCAAACTGCTATATCTCCCACAATCCCATTCCTCTGCATTTTGTACAATAGCCTACTGTGGGGAACCTTATCGAACGCCTTGCTGAAATCCATATACAACTGATTTACTCTCATCTACCTGTTTGGTCACCTTCTCAAAAGAACTCAATAAAGGTTTGTGAGGCACGACCTACCCTTCACAAAACCATGCTGATCAAATTATTATTTTCTAGATGATTATAAATCCTATCTCTTCTAACCTTTTCCAACACTTTACCAACAAATGAAATAAGGCTCACTGGTCTATAATTACCTGGATTGTCTGTACTCCCCTTCTTGAACAGGAGAACCACATTTGCTATCCTCCAGTCTTCTGGCACTATTCCTGTAGACAATGACGATTTAAAGATCAATGTCAAAGGCTCAGCAATCTCCTCCCTGGCTTCCCAGAAGATCCTAGGATAAATCCCATCTGACCCAGGGGACTTATCTATTTTCACATGAAGTGTCAACTTGGTGAAGCTATAAAATAAGATTACTTACATGGCAAACAGCATAAGCAGCATGTGATAGACAGGGTGAAGCAGTTCCACAATTAATGGATCAGGTCTACATTCTGCAGTCCTGCTCCATCCAGTCATGAATGGTGACAGAGAATTAAACCACTCACTCGAGGAGGAAGCTGCACAAAATTCCCCATTATCAATAACAGAGCAACCCAGCACATCAGTGCAAAACGTAACACCAAATAATTTACAACAAGTTGCAGCAAAAAATGCAAAGAGGATGATTCTACATAGTCTCCTTCTGATGTTCCCAGAAACAGATATCACCTTCAACCAATTTGATTCACTCCATGTGATATCAAAAAAAAAACAGCTGTAGGCTTTGGATATTGTAAAGCCTATGGGCCATGACAACATTCTGGCAATTGTACTGAAGACATGTGCTACAGAACCTGCCACATCCCTGGACAAGAGTTCCAGTACAGTTACAAACTGGCATCTACCTGACAATGTGGAAAATTGCCCAGGTATACTGTGTACACAGGGAGGAATTGAACCCAACTAATTACCGTCTCATCAGTCTACAGTTAATCTTCACTAAAGTGGCAAAGGGGTAATTATCAGTGTTATGAAGGGCTTGACAATACCCTGCCGCACAGTTTTGTATTCTACAAGGGCCCATCAGCTCCTGACCTCATTGCAGCCTTGATTCAAATACGGACAAAAAAAACTAAATTGCAAAGGGGTTACAAAAGTATGTGCCCTTGACATCACATTCACATTTGACTAAGTGTGGCATCAAGGAGCCCTCGTAAAACTGGATTCAATGGGAATCTGGGGAAAGATCTTCCCCGGCTGGGATCATACAAAGCACAAACGAAAATAATATGGAAGTGTATGGAAAGAAGCTTGGCTGAATGACAGGAAGCAGAGAATGGGGATAAAAGGGTCCTTCTCAGGATTTCAGCGAGTGACAAGTGGTGTTCCAGAAGGGTCAGTGTTGGGACCACAACTTTTCACTTTATACATTAACAATCTAGATGAGGGTAAGCTAGCCAGTAATATAAAGGAAGACTATAAGAATTTCTTTAGAAATATAAAGGGCAAATGAGAGGCAAAAGTTAACATTGGAACACGGGAAAATGATGTTGGAGAGTTAGTAGTGGGGAACAAGGAAATGGCTGAAGAGCTGAATAATTACTATGCATTAGTCTTCATGGTGGAAGACATGAGTAATATCCCAAAAACTAAAGAGAGTGAGGAGCAGAGCTGTGTATGGCGAAAGTGAGGACTGCAGATGCTAGATATCAGAGTTAAAAAATGTAGCATTGGAAAAGCACAGCAGGTCAGACAGCATCTGAGGAGCAGGAGAGTCGACATTTCAGGTGAAGGCCATATGCCCAAAATGTCGATTCTCCTGCTCCTCAGATGCTGCCTGAATGGCTATGCTTTTCCAGCACCACACATTTTGACACAGAACTGGGTATGGTGGCCATCACCAAGGAGAAGGTGCTAGAAAAATTGAATGATCTGAAGCTGGGTAGATCACCTGGACCAAATGGACTACATCCCAGAATTCTAAGAGAAGTAACTGAAGAGTTAGCGGAGGTGTTAGTAGTGATCTTTCAGGAATCACTGGAATCACAGAAGGTCCCAGAGGACTGGAAAATCAGTAGCATGACATCCTATTTAAAAAGGGAGTAAGGCAAAAGATGGAAAATTACAGACCAATTAGCTTAACCTTAGTCGTGGATAATATCCTGGAATTCATTGTGATGGATGAGATTTCTGAATACTTGGAAGTGTATGGTAAAATAGGACAGAGTCAGCATGATTTCATCAAGAAGAGGTCATGCCTGACAAATCTGCTAGAATTCTTTGAGGAAGTAATGAGCAAATTAGATCAAGGGGAGCCAATGGATATTATCCACCAGGACTTCAGAAAGGCCTTTGACAATGTGCCGCACAGGACGCAACTAAGTAAGAGGCAAGATGCTCCTGTTTCCACACTGTAATGTAATGTAATGTAATGTAATGTCATGTAATGTAATCTAATCAAATGTAATGTAATGTAATCTAATCTAAAACAGAGATTGGGGATGAAAAGGTCCTTCTCAGGATGGCAGCCGGTGACAAGTGGTGTTCAGCAAGGCTCAGTGTTTGGACTACAACTTTTCACTTTATACATTAATGATCTAGATGAAGGAACTGACGGCATTCTGGCTAGGATTTCAGATGATACAAAGATATGTCGAGGGACAGGTAGTATTGAGGTGGTGGGAAGCTGCAGAAGGATTTGGACAGGTTGGGAAAGTGGGCAAAGAAGTGGCAGATGGAGTACAATGTGGGAAGGTGTGAGGTCATGCACTTTTGTAGGAAGATTAGAGGCATGGACTATTTTCTACATAGGGAGAAAATTCAGAAGTCTGATGTGCAAAGAGACTTGGGAGTTCTAGTCCAATATTCTCTCAAGGTAAACTTGCAGGTTGAGTCAGTAGTTAGGAAGGCAAATGCAATGATGGCATTTATTTAGAGAGGACTTGAATATACTTCGGAAGCTCAATAAACCTCTGGTCAGACCATATTTGGAGGATTGTGTGTAGTTTTGGGCCCATATCTCAGAAAGGATGAATTGGCCCTGGAGCCTGTTCAGAGGAAGTTCACAAGAATGAACCCATGAATGTGCAGTTTAACATATGAAGAACATTTGAGGACTCTGGGTCTATACTCAATGGAGTTTCGAAGGATTGAAACTTACAGAATATCGAATGGCTCGGATAGAGTGGATGTCGGGAAGATGTTTCCATTGGGAGGAGAGACTAGGACCCCAGGGCACTGCCTTAGAGTAAAGGGAAGACATTTTAGAATGGAGATAAGGAGAAACTTCTTCAGCCAGAGAGTGGTGAATCTATGGAACTCACTGCCACAGAAGGCTGTATAGGCCAGGTCATTGAGTGTATTTAAGATGGATAGGTTCTTGATTGTCAAGGGGATCAAGGGTTAAGGGGAGAAAGTGGGAGAATGGGGATGAGAAACTTATCAGCCATGATTGAATGGTCTCAATGGGCTGAATGGCCTAACTTCTGCTCCATTGTCTTATGGTCTTATAATGAAGGACAGACATTGGCATGAAAGGATCTGTATTAAGTTTATCAAGAAGCAGAATAAGTTTAGGTGTAGTTTACAAACACCAAGCATCAGAGAGCTTGACGGATGTTGGCGGTCAGTCATCTCAGCTCCAGAACATATCTACAGGACTTCCTCAGGATAGTGTCCAAGGCCCAACCATCTTCAGTTGTTTTGTCAATGACTTTCCCTCCAGCAGAAGGTCAGAAGAAGGAATGTTCACTGATGATTGCACAATGTTCAGTATCATTCACAACTCTTCAGATACTGAAACAATCCACATCTAAATGCAGCAAGACCTAGATACTATCTAGCTTGAACTGACAAGTGACAAGTAACATTTACATCACAGGGGGCAATGACCATCTCAAAAAGGAAAGGATCTAGCCATTGTCCCTTGACATTCATTGGCATTACTATCACTAAATCTCCCACTCTTCTGGAATTTACCATTGACCAGTAACAAATTGGACTGGTATTTCAATACAGTGGCCTGAAGAGCAGGGGAGAGGCTAGGAATCCTTCAGTAACTAACTCTCCACCTGACTCCATAAAGCCTGCCTGCTATCTACAAGGCACAACACAGGAGTATGATGGAATACTCTCCATTTGCCTGGATGACTGCAGCTCCAACAACACTCAAGAAGCTTGACACAATTCAGAACAAAGCAATCCATTTGTTTAGCACCACATCCACAACATTCACTCCCTCCACCACTGGCTCTTATAGCAGCAGTGTGTACTATCTACAAGATGCATTGCAGAAATTCACCAATGTTCCGTACACATCATCTTCCAAATCTATGACCATCAAGAAGATCAAGGACAGCAGATATCATAGAAGTACCACCACCTTGAAGATCTCCTCCAAACCACTCACTCCTGACTTAGAAACATGACACCATTGCTTCAGTATCACAGAGTCAAAATCTTGGAACCTACTACCTAATAGCATTGGGTGTATCTGCACCAAATGGACTGCAGCATTCAGGAAGGCAGCTCACCACCTCCTTCTCAGGGGCAGCTAGGGATGGGCAATAAATGCTAGCCCAGCTAATGACACCCACATCCCATGAATAGATAGAGAAAAAGTGGATTAAGCCAAGTAGAGTTGGATAATACGGAACAGAAAGTTATATATAGGAGTACAACAGTGAATAAGTCCAAACAAAAAATAATATAAAAAATAAAGTGAAAGCCTCTTTGTTTAAATGCACATGGCTCTTGCAATGCAATAGATTACCATTAGAAATAGCAAAAAAAAATTTTAAAACTAATCACCATTGCTGAAACATTGTTCCTATGTTCAAAGTTTGGGAGAAGATTTGTAGCTCGGGTGCTCGTTGTTGTGGTTCTGTTCGCCGAGCTGGGAATTTGTCTTGCAAACGTTTCGTCCCCTGTCTAGGTGACATCCTCAGTGCTTGGGAGCCTCCTGTGAAGCGCTTCTGTGATGTTTCCTCCGGCATTTATAGTGGCCTGTCTCTGCCGCTTCCGGTTGTCAGTTTCAGCTGTCCGCTGTAGTGGCCGGTATATTGGGTCCAGGTCGATGTGTTTGTTGATAGAGTCTGTGGATGAGTGCCATGCCTCTAAGAATTCCCTGGCTGTTCTCTGTTTGGCTTGCCCTATAATGGTAGTGTTGTCCCAGTCGAATTCATGGTGCTTGTCATCTGCGTGTGTGGCTACTAAGGATAGCTGGTCGTGTCGTTTCGTGGCTAGTTGGTGTTCATGGATACGGATCGTTAGCTGTCTTCCTGTTTGTCCTATGTACATACAGTTTCTATCCAGCATGTTTTGTAAAGACAGGCTGGATAGAAACAAAAGAGGAAAAGCACTGACGGTAAATATGAGGGACAGACAGTGGCATGAAAGGATATGTGTTAAGTTTATCAAGAAGCAGAATAAGTTTAGGTGTAGTTTACAAACAACAACCATCAGAGATCACTTGAGATAGTGATTAATAGGCTCCCTAACTGTAGTTATACTGCTGGACAGAGCATTAAGGGATATATAATTGTAGCTTGTAAGAGAAGAAATGTAATATTCATGAGAGACTCTGACCTTAGACTATACAAATTAAATTAGAAAAGATATTTAGAAAAATAAATTTGAAGAATGCTTTCATAACAACTTCTTAGAACAACACATTTTTGTAACAAACAAGGACAAAGCTATTTTAGATCTAGCATTGTGTAATGAGGCAGGATTAATTAGAGTTCTCACAGCAAACGGTCCTCTGAAAAAGGAATGTACACAATACACTTCAATTTTATATTTGAAAGCAACAAACTCAAATCTAAAAAGAGAATCTTATATTTAAATAAATGGGGAAGAAACTGGATTCAGGACCAGTTTAGCAATGAGAAAGATTTTTGACACTTTATGAGGTTTAATGAAATTTGATGACCCACATTCACTAAATGACTTGGGAGGATTTGCTGAGAAATCTGTGAAATCTGTTTTGATCAAATTTGTTATTGTATGTGCTCTGTTCAATCACAACATTTTTTTCATTTATTCAGAGAATGTTGGTGCCTCTGGCTAGATCAGGTCAGTCAGAGGGCAGTTAAGAGTCAGTCACATTGTTGTGGGTGAAGACCAGACCACTTAAGGATGGCAGGTGGAGAGCAGGTGGAGCATGGAGTAATAGAGATGTACAGCATGGATACAGACCCTTCGGTCCAACTCGCCGACCAGATATCCCAACCCAACCTAGTCCCACCTGCCAGCACGTGCCAATATCCCTCCAAACCCTTCCCATTCATATACCCATCCAAATGCCTCTTAAATGTTGCAATTGAACCAGCTTCCACCACTTCCTCTGGCAGCCCATTCCATACGCTTACCACCCTCAATGTGAAAAGGTTTTCCCTTACGTCTCTTTTATAACTTTCCCCTCTCACCCTAAACCTATGTTCTCTAGTTCTGGATTCCCCACCCGAGGGAAAAGACCTTGTCAATTTACCTTATCCATGCCCCTCATGATTTCATAAACCTCTATAAGGTCACCCCTCAGCCTCTGATGTTCCAGGGAAAACAGCCTTAGCCTATTCAACATCTCCCTATAGCTCAAATCCTCCAACCCTGGCAACATCCTTGTAAATCTTTTCTGAACACTTTCATGTTTCACAACATATTTCACACAATATTCCAAAAATGGCCTAACCAATGTCAAGTACAGCCACAACATGACCTCTCAACTCCTGTACTCAATGCTATGACCAATAAAGGAAAGCATACCAAACGTCTTCTTCACTATCCTATCTACCTGCGACTCCACTTTCAAGGAACTATGAACCTGAACTCCAAGGTCTCTTTGTTCAGCAACACTCCCCAGGACCTTATCATTAAGTGTATAAGTCCTGCTAAGATTTGCTTTCCCAAAATGCAGCACCTCACATTTATCTAAATTAAATTCCATCTGCTACTCCTCAGCCCACTGGCTCATCTGATCAAGATCCTATTGTAATCTGAGGTAATCTTCTTTGCTATCCACTACACCTCCAATTTTGGTGTCATCTGCAAACTTACTAACTGTACTTCCTATGTTCATATCCAAATCATTTATATAAATGATGAAAAGTAGTGAACCCAGCATCGATCCTTGTGGCACTCCACTGGTCACAGACCTCCAATCTGAAAAACAATTGTCCACCACCACTCTCTGTCTTCTACTTCGAGCTAGTTCTGTATCCAAATGGCTAGTTCTCTCTGCATTCCATGAGATCTAACCTTGTTAACCATTCTCCCGTGGTGAACCTTGTCGAACGTCTTACTGAAGTCCATACAGATAACATCTACCGCTCTGCCCTGATCAATCCTCTTTGTTACTTCTTCAAAAAACTCAATCAAATTTGTGAGACATGATTTCCCATGCAAAAAGCCATATTGACTATCCCTAATTATTCGTTGCCTTTCCAAATACATGTATGACCTGCCCCTCAGGATTCCCTCCAATGACTTGCCTACCACCAACGTCAGGCTCACTGGTCTATAGTACCCTGGCTTGTCCTTACCACCTCGCTTAAATAGTGGCACCACATTAGCCAATCTCCAGTCTTCTGGCACCTAACCTGTGACTATTGATGATACAAATATCTCAGCAAGAGGCCCAGCAATCACTTCCCTAGCTTCCCACAGAGTTCAAGGGTACACCAGATCAGGTCCTGGAGATTTATCCACTTTATTTGAATAAATGTAAGGTATTGTGCTTTGGTAATACAAACAAGGCAAGCACTTATACAATTAAAGGTAGGGTCCTGAGTTGTGTTGTAGAACAGAGAGACATAGGAGTTCAGGTATATAATTCTTTTAAATTTGCATCACAGATAGGGAGGATAATTTAATTTGTATAGTCTAAGTTCAATGTATCTCATGAATATTACAATTCTATTGTTACAAGTTACAACTATATATTCCTTAATGCTCTGTCCAACAGTATAACCTCTGTTCGGGAGGCTATTAATCACTACCTCAAGTGATTTCAAATGCTCGTTGTTCATCCACCTAACCACTACATCTAAGATAATGGTTAATAAGGCATTTAGCACACTTGCCTTCACTGCTCAGACCTTTCAGTATAGGATTGGCACATCAAATTGAAATTGTACAGTATGTTAGTGAGGCCCCTTCTGGAGGACTGTGTGGATTTCTGGTCACCTCACCTTTTGAAGGTATTGTATTAAACTGGAGAGGGTTCAGAAAAGATTTACCAGGATGTTGCCAGGACTAGAGGGTTTGAGTTATATGGACAGGCTAGATAGGTTAGGACTTTTTTCACAGAAGCATAGGAGGTTGATAAACCTTATTCAGGTTTATAAAATCATGTTGGGCATAAAATGAATGACAAGGATCTTTTTGTATGGGTGAGAGAGTTCAAAACTAAGGGAAATATTTTTAAGGTGAGAGCATAAAAATTTAAAAAGGACAGGAGGAGCAACTTCTTTATACAGGGAGTGGTTCATGTGTGGAATGAGTTGCCAGAAAAAAAAAGGTAGTTCCAGGTACAGATTCAACATTTAAAAGACATTTGGTTACGTTCATGAATAGATAAGGCTTGAGCCAAACGCAGGCAGGGTGGACTAGTTTGGTTTGAGATTAAGTTTGGCATGGACTGGTTAGACCTAAGAGTCTGTTTCCATGCTGTAGGAGTCTCTGCCATTAATGAACCAGATGAGATTTTCCAACAATCAACAATGGATTCTTGGTCATCATTAGACTCTTAATTCCAAATTTTAATTGAATTCAAATTGCACCATCTGCCATGGCCAGACTTGAACATTACCGGGATCTCTGTGTCAACAGTCCAACACTAATACTGTCTCCTGCCCAATTATCTATATTTATTACAAGTTAACTCTGGATGTTAGAAATAGATAGTACATGTATTGTAGATTGTATTACTGTTTTAATGTTCTACAATAAAGTTCATTGTTGTTTGTTCAGAACTGTGGAATTTTGTGGCTTCATTTTCTCAGTTGGACCTTGAGATCTCCCATGGTTCCTACTCTCGAAATTAAAGTTACTGGTCAATATCCAGATCATAATGTAAAGTTGACAGTCTGGTCCAGGACCGGAGCAGTAGGGAAAAGTAATCCCATGTAGAATTATATTGGATCAATGTAGAGAAACATTTTTTTAGACATCTCAGAAAGTGCTTTGATGTTGAGGTATAAACCCAGCAGGTTTCCTAGATCAAAGAAGTTTAAAACAACTTCTAAATACTACATTTCTCAATGGTACCAGTCTATCTGGGAGAGTACTGAAACCCTCTTTAGAAATGTAAAGTATTCAGTTGGATCATAGAGTAACAGATAATTCCCACTTCTGTTTGGAATATCTTGAGTATTCAAGGGCCACTTCCTGCCCCAATCTCAAATTTGAGGCCTAAGGGAGAGCTTCAGGGATTGAGGGGTTTCCAAAACATCATTCTGCCTGTGTCATGAGTGGGAAAGGTGGTAGCAGCTCATTCCATTGTTCAAACTCCTTCCAGAATCAGGAACATCCCCACCAGCATTCCAACATTTGTCCCCTCAACCTACAGATGGTCTTTCTCTAATTGGTTGGCCATTCAGGAGCTAACCCCTTACCTTGATCTCACTTCCACCCCCTTGTGCCACCACTCTGCCATCACTGCAAGACCCTCAAGTTACCCTGTTTTGTGAACTCAAGCACTGCAAACCCAGTGGCAATCAGATTGTTTGACAGTTCTCTAAGTAAGAACTTTTAACTAAGTGAGGGGCTAAAATGCTCACCTCCAGACAATTGTTATGGTTCAGAGAGTTGGTGGGATCGCACCAGGAGTCCAGTGTGCAATTTTGATTCCATATCCAAGGAATGGTAAGCCTGCCTTAAAGGCAGTACAGCAACTCATCATGAGATTGGCTTCAATGATAAGAGGAGATGTGAGGGTGAGTAAATTGGGTCTGTATTCTCTGAAGTTTGGCAGAATAAGAGATGATCACATTGAAGATTCTGAAGGGACTTGACAGGGTAAACACAGAGATTGTTTTGTTTGCTGCAGAATCCAGAACTTTGGGCACAGTTTTGGGATAGAAACATTTAAGTCAAGTATTTTGGTTTGAGAGGAGTAGAATTTTTTCCACTTAGATGGTAGTAAATCTTCAAAGTTCTCTACTTCAGTAAATTGTAAATGCTTTGTCAGTAAATACACTGATGATTGAGTTTTGACTTCTTAGGGAATCAACAGATATCAGGAATAGGCAGGAAAATGAAGTTGAAGCAGAAGATAAGACACAATCGTTTTAAGTGGAGAAGCTTGCTCGAGGGTCATTCCTAAGCTTTCTTCCTATGCATTTTTCCAATGATTTGACATATTGAAGAAATCTAAAAATCATGAAGATGCAACAAGAAATAAAACAGTTGTGAAAAATCTGATATAAAAGGATAAAGTTTGTGATATAAACTTGGGGATATACCATTTATTATAAATTTGGGGTTCTGGTTTTTGTGTTGGTAACTGATGGATTTTCTGAGGATAATAATTAACCTGCAAGCATTTCAGTAGCCCTGGTAATTTCTCTTAAAACAGATTTTGAGACTTGGCTTCAGAGTGAATGAATTTTGTGCAGTGTTAATGGATTTTTGTTAATTTTCTATTGTTTTTCAATCCCACAAGATAAATGATAGGGCCTCAAAGGTTGGTAGAGATTTCTAGAAATATTCTTACAATTTTAATGGAAGCTCTCATAGTTTAGACTGAAGTGGTGTTTTTAACTGAGGACACTTATGCAGGTGTAATAGTTTCAGGATGAAGCTATCTGCAGTTCAGTCTAAAGACTGGAATTGCAACCAACTGAGGACCTTTGTACAAACCATTAACATTTTTTTTCTTACTTATAATCTTTCATAGATTAAACAGCCTTGATTTAACTGTTCACAGGAGTCAGAGACAGTCTCCTGATTGTATAAAGGAAGTTTATTACTTTATAAATAGGAAAATAAAAATTGAGATTAAAAATTTATACTGGGTTGGTTATGCTTGATGTTTTTGAGATGTCTTTCGTCATGAAGTAGAATTTATCCAACTAAACCAAATATGAAATAATTGGATACACTTAAAGATGCTTGCAGACTTAATCATAAACCACAGTATATGTGAAATTCCTCAATAAAGTTGCAAAATTATTTTTCCAAAGATAGGGTGAATTCAGACAATTGCTATTCTGTATTGAAGAATAAGCATTCCAATGATGATTTCATTTCATGAAGTTGTCTCTTATCGCACTTAAATGTTCAGGAAGATAAATGATTGAAGCACAAATGAATGTATTACTTTAGAGAAGCTTTTCACTTCCAGTTTAGCTGAATTATTAGAGGTTTGAAGGAAGTAACCAAATTCGATTTCCATTCTACTTGATCCTCATTATCATTTCCTAATTGGCAATTCCGGAAAAATTGTTTCATATTTCACATGTTTAGAAATTTATGGTAACCTTCTTCCTTTTCAAAACTGGGCTTACTTTACTGAAACTAAAGGTGACATTTACATTTCTAACACAACTACACCACAGCACTTGCATTCACGTTTTGAAAAATGAGTACTACCACAGATTGGCATTTGACTCAAGCATTCTTTTAAGTTATATCAATGTTTTTTAACAAGTCATTTATTGACCAGTTAGCCAAACATTTGATATGAGGAAGTTTTTATAAATTGATAGAAATGTTTATCTACCATTCAGAATAAAGAACAGTCCGCATGGATTTAGGAAAAGTTTCATGGCCTATTGTAGTCAACACATGAGGCAGATTGTACTCCAGAGTGGAGCAGCAAGAGGCTTGATTTAACAAGAGATCTGATGCAGCACATTCCCACACAGTCAGATTCAACCTGAGTCCCAAGATCCAGAAACAGGAATGTCTTGGTAGATTGATTTGAGTCTGATCTTGGCCAAGAAAAGTTACTTCTTTCTATATTGACCATATCTCTTCTCCTCTTCCACTCTCTTTCGATTCATTCACTTTTTTCAAAATTTCCAGTTCATGGTCCCAACAGGTTCCTTTTCATCAGGAATATTCAGTCAAGCTATGCCTCAATCAAGCAACTGAGATAGCTGTAGGCTCTCTGCATACACCTTAACTGGAGGCCCAACCTTCAAGTGATGTGTTAAATAGCTCCAAAGCCTATCCATAAAGATACTTATGGGAGAGGTCAAGATCAAACAATTAAGTCAACCAGTACACAAAATCCAACATCCCCTTTTCATAAGAATATTGTATACACCATCATTTGCAGTTGCAAGTTACCAACATAGTTAATTATGAAAAAAAATCATGTTTCATATTTCATTTTAAAAATTTGTGCCATCTCTAGTTATTTCCATTTTCATCAATCTCTGCCCATGCATTACATGCATAGTCTTTCGATCATGCAGGCCTCTTAATGGTATGAGATTCAATGTCTGGAAATTAAAGCATTGTTTTTCCCACACTCGACTACCTTTTCTATGACATGATGTCTTTTGGCCTTGATCTTTCTGCTGGCTATTTCAGAAATGTTTCTTCCTTTTTTTTCTAATATGTTGTTCTCATTTCAGCCAAGTATATGTTTCAGTATAATTCAAATCATTGTCAGTTCTACCATTAACGTACTCTATGTGATCGACAATTTCTGTATGTATAAATTTCATCTTTCTCAGTAGATGTGCTTAAGGCAATTCCAGCTCTGGTGAGATCACCTTCCTGAAGTCCAAGTGCATAGGATTCTGCTAGATGTATCAGTGTGGTCACATATTTATCAATGGTCTTCCATTATACTTGAACTGTGTTGTTGTACACATACTGTTCATAACTAACATGAAAATGAATTTCAAAATGTGTCTTCAAAGCCTGAAAATTCTTCTTGTCTGACTTTTCTGCTCCTTGGCAAGATCTAGACTGTTATATAGCATGTTGCACTCTTTCACCACTACTGATATCTGGGTTTGCATTCTAATGTGCATTGAGAATGGAAACATAAATCCAGTTCTGTTTCATTGTCCCTTTCACTTCCACAGCAGCAAGGAGTGGAAAATTCACATCCATTTTGACTGACTCAATAATTTAGATTTATGGACTGTGGTTTCTTAATTCCTTGCTGTTTCTTTCAGGAGCTGGCTCTCTTACAGTTCTGAAAACTCACTGAATCTTGGTGGGACCATTTCTGATATCATGTTTCAAGTGGTGTATTTGATGGGTTTTGCAGAATGCCCACAAAGAGACTTACAGCAGAGGTAGAGATCACACGACTATGGCAGGCAAGCCACTAAGTACAATCACATTTTTCCAAACAACCCCTACCCTACTCTGCCTATCTGAGTATTTTTACATTGAATAATTTATCCTTTGTTTCTATTCACTCTCTTCAAATAAAGGGTGATGCTATTGAACTCCGTGTATCTTAGCTATGCCTGCCTTGTCATGGGATACATGGAACAATCTTTGTTCAAGTACTAATCATGTCTCTGTTATCATTATGTTTTTCTGGTATGTTGATATCTGCTACTAACTAGCTTCTGAATTAGTGAGTCATATCTTACTTTTTTCAACTTCTATATCTTCATTTCTGAGGACAGTTGATTATCAATAACAACTATAAGTTACATGTAGTTCTCCTATAATGTGGTAGTTGCATTCCCATGCGACACTGTCTTATAGAAAATAGCACAATATAAATACTTGGGCATATGGGAAAAACAAGGTTGGGGCAAACCACCAAAAATATCAGGAAAAATTGGAACAAAAACAGTAGTTAGCTCAATACAAACAATAGCACAGTCAAAGTAAATCTTTAAATCACATGTTTCAATGAAATAATACTGCAAATTTAAGACTTTAACATGAAAATCACTGACTATTACACCGTACCTTTCATGAAGCTCTTCAGCAGAAAGCGCACAAGCTGACTGACCACATGATGTCAACACGGAATTCCAACCCTCCTCAAGATTCGCCTTCAGTTTGAAGTAAAGTTCCTTCTGAATGTAGACAACAATACCCAGTTTTAAGCTAAGTTTCAAGGCTTGCAGAGCTGATTGCAATCCTGTTTTAGCTGGACACACTGAATTTGCATTTTGCAGACAGAGGATCCTGAGGCTGGGTATGGCTGTTCAGCTAGTGCAAGGGATTTGCTTTAGAAAAAAAAAGTCTGCAATTCACAAATCACGTTGCAACCAAATCACGTTTAACAAACTCACGTTAAAAGAGAACTACCTGTATAACTACCTTGATTTCAGTTCCTGTACATCCTTAATCACAATCTGCACCTTCTCTGTCTCATCTCTTCTGCTTTTGACACACTCCACATCACTGCTTCTGGTAAAACTTTATCTTCCAGCAACTGAGCATTCCCCTTTAGAATGGTAGACAAGACTCTCAACTATTCTGCATTTCTGCTCTCAACCTTTTGATGTTGCTGCTCCTTTAACAAGATTATGCTGTCCTTAGCTTTTGTTTTCTGAGAGGTTGTTAAAGACACAGACTCCGAAAAGTCTGGAGTTGAAAGGTTTCAGGGCAAATTTAGTTTTAGCCAACAGATACTACCGCAGGCAGAAGGCTTTCAAGTTAAAACAAAACACTTGTACAGTGAAATGAAAGTGACTAGTTCTCCCAGCTCAGCTTTTCTCTAGTTTGGATTGGTTTTTAGCAGTAGTGTGAAAAAAAAGCTATTGAACTCCAAAGAAACAGGTCCATGCTGATCTCTCTCTGATTTCATTCCAGTAAGACCCTGGGTTTGATTTTACCTTTTGTGCCAAACGGTATTTATGGAGATTGTTGCAAGTATTTGGAATAGCATCATTACGTTGGTATAGTCTGTTGGGTTTTCGGATAGATGAAGGTATTCTGTATTCTGTTCTATTTTGTTTGTGTTTCATTCGGCCATCTTGTAAATAAATTCTGTTTTGCTTAAAACTGAGTGGTTTGACCAGCTGCATGTCTCCTAGAATATCCACTCACACCTACTTAAAACAACCAGCAAAGTTAGGGTCTGGGCTACTTTCTTGAAATGTTTTGAGGGGGTCTGACCTGGAACCATGACAGGATCTCATTTACCTTCACCTTCCATCCCACCAAACTCCACAATCAATATCTATTTCCACAACTTTTAGCTGATTGCCATCACCAACACATCTTTCTTCTACTTTAAGCATTTTCATTGGTCTGTTACTTCTGCTGCATGCTGGTCCAGTATTCCATCATGCAAAAAACAGTTCTCCAAGGCATCTTCCCTTGCAAGAGCAACGGTTGCCCTTTCACTTCAATTTTTTCCATCATTCAGCACAAAAAACTCTTCTTCCAGTTGAAGGAGCAATTTTCCTTTGCTTCTTTCAATGAATGTTACTAACTTCACTACTCATGATGCAGTCCTCTCTGCATTAGGGAGACTAAATGCAGATTAGATGATTGCTTTGTGGAGAATGGTCCTTTAGTTTGCAAGTGTTATCCTAAGCTTCCAGTCTTAGCCTCCTATAATGCTGAATGAAGACTCAACAAACAGCATCTGACCTCGAGATTAAACATTTTACTCAATTATGATCTCAATAGCCTGAAGTCATAATCTTTGCTCCAATATCTTTGGACAACTTGTATGCTGGTTACGGACCTCCTGATACCAATTACAACTCATCTAGACAGATCTTTTGTTTCTTTACTGAAAACCATTATTATTCTATGCTATAATGAATCATCAGCCTTTTACTACAAAATCAGTTCTGCTTCCATTTCAAACAGAACTTCTTTTTTGTTCCTTCCTGCTTCCAATCTTTCTTTCACTGCCTCTTCCCACAGAGAGGAAAATGAGAAGCAAATCACTTACCTTGCTTGAATGATGCAGGTCTCACATTGTGATCCCAAATGGAACTTATACATTGTGGTACACAATGAATTAAATTAGATCTTACTTTCCAAAGTGCAAGAAGATGGCACTGAAGGAAGTCATCCTTTGATGAAGCTTGTAACCATATTCAAGAGCGTTAGTTATGTACTGCATATCAGATTCCATTTGGAAAGCTATACATAGTGAGCTTCCATTAACATTTTGGAGTGGGATCAATTCTTTTGAGACCTTACAAGAAAAATTCAGGTTAACTAGTTAATTTATTATTTTATGAGTCCCTGAAAAAGTTTTGTGAACGCTCTTCCATCAGAAACAACATTTAAGGTTCAATGAAGAAACAAAATTTATATTCCTCAGTTGTTCACCAATCAGGGAGAAGAAATTGTATTTCTCTGTGATCACTCAGTCAAAAGGGAATGACTGCAATTCATGATGGTTGGTGGTTTACTCATATATCCTGAATGACTCATTCATAGCACTTGTATATGGACTCCAAAAGTGTAGGTTTTCTAAGTTCAAGATTCAAATATTTCCAAGCGCTGACTCTGAATTTTATTTGTCGTGTCTTATTCCCTCAAGGCTTAAAGTGCCTTACTTTCTAGTTGTGAAATGATTTTTACTTCTCACTTTGGAAGACTAATTTACTTTCAATACAAATTTTAACATCTTTATGGTTCATGCCTGGAGCAGGCAATTTCAGTGAGAGAAAAGAAATGTTTTTAAGCATGGACTTAACTGTTCAATCTGATCAATCCTAAATGTTATTTTGCCATTAACTCCCAGACTCATAAACACATTTATTGATGTTAAACTTATTTAGATACAGTGCAGGTGACTTACTCAAGTCACATTTGTAATATATTTGGCTTTGAAGTTGGTGTGAGATTGATATTTCCATCACATGTTTCTTTCAGTAAATGTCAGTTCCTTCAATCTTTTTGTGGCTGGTACTTCCTATTATGTGAGAAAACAAATACTTCAGCACTGATATCCAAAGCTACAAGGCTTATCGAACATGGCCAGAAACAATATTTTCGCCTCAAATAATGTTCTCAACAAGTCAGTTACTTTTCTTGCCAATATGGGATTAGAACTTTAAAGCTACTGCTCCACGTTTTTTTTTCTTCATTCCCAGGACGATAGTGTCTCTGGCTGGGCCAGCATTTATTGCCCATCGCTAATGGAGGTTGAGAGTCCACCATATTGCTGTGTCTGGTGTCACATGTAGGCCAGACCAGATAAGGATGGCAGTTTTCTTCCCTAAAGGAAATTAGTGAATGAGATCGGTTGTTCCAACAATCAGTAATGGATTCATGGTCATCATTAGATCCTTAATTCCAGACTTTTATTGAATCGAAACTCCACCATCTGCCATGGCAGCTTCCAAACCCAGGTCCCCGGAACTTTGTCTGGGTCCCTGGATTAACAGTCCAGCAATAATACCACTACGCCGTCATCTTCCCTTGAATGCCAGTCAATCTATAGCATTTTGTTCAAAGAACCATTATTCAAGCTTGATAATATTAGCAGGAACAGACTACAGGGATCATCATGAATCTACACAATCCTGTCTACACTTATTATTTTCAGCTGTGGTCACTGGATAATGATCGTAATCCAGACCCGAGCCAAAATGTTTGTGTTTTTAACCCACAGTGCAGAGACTGACTGTTGTCCACTTGATCTCAGCAGACTCCATACAACCAAGGGTT
The DNA here is from genome assembly GCF_004010195.1 of Chiloscyllium plagiosum. Lineage (NCBI taxonomy): Eukaryota > Metazoa > Chordata > Chondrichthyes > Orectolobiformes > Hemiscylliidae > Chiloscyllium > Chiloscyllium plagiosum. The sequence goes on along the minus strand of NC_057729.1, from coordinate 39,448,495 downwards.
GCATTGTGGCTATCCTGATAGGCCTTATCTTGTTACAGAATAAACATGCAAAGCAAATGGAGAGAAATCAGTTGCTTTAACTACTTAGAGTCATCAAGGTCTATAGCATGGTAACAGGCTCTTCAGCTCAATTTGCCCATACCACCCAATTTTCAAATTTGAACTAATTAATTTGCCTACATTTGGTCCATATTCCTGCATACAAATCCCATCCATGTACCTGTCCAAGTGTTTCTTAAATTACAAAATTTCACTCAATTCCACCACTACCTCTGTCAGCCCATTCCAGACACTTGCCACTCTCTGTGTGAAAAAAATTGCCCTCTAGACTCCCATCTTATCTTAACCCTATGCCCTTTAGTTTCAGACTTCCCTATTTTGGGGAAAAGCTTTCAGCTATCTACCTTATCAGTGCCTCCCATGACTTTATATACCTCTACAAGGTCATCCCTCAGTCTCTTACACTCTAGTGAAAAAAAGTCCCAGCTAATCCAACTTTTCTTTAAAACTCAAACCATTCAATCTTTTCTGCATTCTTTCTACTTCAATGATATTCTTTCAATCGTAGGGTGATCAGAACTGCAAGCAGTACTTCAAATGTGACCTCACTATGATCTTGTATGGCTGCAATAAGATGTCCCAGCTCCTATACTCAATGCTCTGACTCATGAAAGCTAGCATGCTTTCCTTCTTTCTAGCTGGCAGGATTCGGACACTTAATGTTAAAGTCTATGGTAGTGTCGCTGAGAAAGGAGATCTTGGAGTGCAGGTTAATAATTTCTGGAAAGTGGAGTCCCAGGTTGCCAGGATAGTGAGAAATGCATTTGGTATGCGTGCCAACATTGGTCAGAGCATCAAGTATAGGAGTTGAGAGACCATGTTGCAGCTGTATAGAACATTGGTTAGGTCGCTTCTGGAATATTGTGAGCAATTCTGGTTTCCCTGCTTTAAAAAGAATGTTGTGAAACCTGAAAAGGTTCAGAAAAGATTTACAAGAATGTTGCCAGGGTTGGAGGATTTGCGCTATAGGGAGAGGCTGAAGAGGCTGGGCTATTTTCCTGGAGTGTTGGAGGCTGAGGGGTGACCTTATAGATGTTTACAAAATCATGAGGGGAATGGATAAGGTGAATAACGAAGGTCTTTTCCCTGGGATTGGGAGAGTCCAAAACGAGAGGGCAGAGGTTTAGAGTGACAGGGGAAAGATTTAAAAGGAACCTAAGGGGTAACTTTTTTCATGCAGCAGGTGGTGCGTGCATGTCAGAGATAGTTGTGGAGGAAATGTACAATTACATTTAAAAGGCACCTGGATGGGTATACAAATAGCATCAGTGTTTAGAAGGATATGGGCCAAATGCTGACAAATGGGACTACATTTATTTAGGATATCTGGTTGGCATGAATGAGTTGGACTGAAGGGTCTGTTTCCATGCCGTACAGCTCTGTGACCCTATGCCAAAAGTCTTCTTCATCATCCTGTCTCCCTGTGACTCCATTTTCAATGAGCTATGAATCTATGCCCCTAGATCTCTTTGTTCTATAACACCTCCCAGGGTCCTACCATTTACTGTGTAAGTCCTGCCTGGTTTGCCTTACCAAAATGCAATACCTTGCATTTATCTAAATTAAACTCCATCTGCCATTCCCCTGCCCGCAGGCCCAATTGATCAAGATCTTTCTGCATTCCCAGATAGCCTTCTGTACTGACCACTTTACCACCAATCTTGGAGTCATCCACAAATTTACTACCAGCACCGATCCCTTTGGCACACCACCAGTCATAGGCCTCCAGTTTGAAAAACAACCCTCTACCACCATCCTCTAGTCTTCTACCATCAAGCCAATTTTGTATCCAATTGGCTAGCTCTCCCTGGATCCCGTAAGATTTAACCTTACTCAACAACCTACCTTGTCAAAGGCCTTGCTAAAGTCCACTGTCCTCACCTACGTTATAGTCACCACTTCAAAAAACCCAATCAGATTTGTGAGACACAATTTCCCACACCCAAAGCTATGCTGTCTAGTCCAAATAAGTCCTTGCCTCTCTAAATGTCTGTAGATCATGTCTCTCAGAATCCAGTCTAAAAACTTACCCACCATGGACATTAGGCTCACTGTCCCAGGAATTTCCCAATGGCCTTTCTTATATAATGGCACAGCTTTAGCAATCCTCCAATCTTTAGGCACTTCATCCGTGGTTGTCAATGATACAAATATCTCCACTAGTGACCCCACAATTTCCTTCCTTACCTCTCACAATGTCCTGGGATACACTTCATCAGGTCCAGAGGATTTATCTACCATAATGCTGTTTTAAGGGTTCCAGCACCTCCTCTTCTATAATGTGGATACTCTTCAAAACATCACTATTCATTTCCCCAAATTCCTTAGCATGCATACCTATCTCAATGCAAAATACTGATGAGAAATATTAATTTAGAATCTCAACCATCTCATGTAGATGACCTTATTGAGCTTTAAGAGTTCCTATTCTCTCCCTTGTTACTCTTTTGTCCTTTATGTACTTAAAGAATCTCTTACGGATTCTCCTTTATCTTATCTACCAAAGCCACCTCGTGTCTCTTCTTAGCCTACCTGATTTCCCTCTTAGGTGTACTCTGACATCCTCTCTACTCCTCAAAGAATTCACTTGATCCCAGCTGCCTCTTTGTGTCATATATTTAGTTGCAGTGTTGTTAACTACACTCACCACATACAGAAAATCAGCCGCAGACATGTTCTTTTCTAGCAAGATACAATAGGAAGCCATGTTGGAATGAATTGGAGGACTCTATTAGAAACAGAATATGTCAAGTAACAGATTGTCACCACCTTTTGAAAGTGTAATATAGCAGGCCAGCTTTGCAGAACAGCTGGATTGTAAAATCCTTTTAAGACCATAAGACCATAAGACATAGGAGCGGAAGTAAGGCCATTTGGCCCATCGAATCCACTCCGCCATTCAATCATGGCTCCACTTACCCGCATTATCCCCGTAGCCCTTAATTCCTTGTGACATCAAGAATTTATCAATTTCTGCCTTGAAGACATTTAGCGTCCCAGCCTCCACTGCACTCTGACAGATCCTTAAAGATACTAATAGGTAAGTTGATTTGGAGATGCCGGTGTTGGGCTGGGGTGTACTAAGTTAAAAATCACACAACACCAGGTTATAGTCCAACAGGTTTAATTGGAAGCACTGGCTTTGAGAGCACAGCTCCTACATCAGGTGGTTGATGAAAGAGCAACTTAAATAGGTAAGATGGTTAAGAAGGTATATGGATTACTTTCCTTGAGTAGCATAAAGTAAAGAGGTTATGCTGGAATTGATTAAAATATTAGTTAGGCCACAGCTGGAGGACAGCATGTAGTTCGAGCCACCACATTATAGGAGGACCGTGATTGTACAAGACAGGGTGCAGAGGAGATTTGTAAGTTGCTGCCTGAGCTGGAGGATCTGAACCATGATGGAAGATTGAATAGACTGAGATTGTTTTCCTTAGAGCAGCGAAAGTTGAGAGGCATTCCTGATAGATGTCTGTACAATTATGAGGGGCATAATTGTGGATAGGAAGGCACTTTTTCCATTAGTAGGTGTATAGGTTTGAGGTGGGAGACAAAAGGGATAGTTGAGAAAAAATGTTTTTCACCCAGAAGTTGGTGGAAGCTTGAAACTCAGTGCCTGAAAGGCTGGTTGTGTCAGTGACGTTCATAATATTTAAGCAGTATTTATATAACCACTTGCGTTACCATAACCTCCAGGGCTAATAGCTAGAAAATGGGATTAGTGAAGTTAGGTCTTTGATGTCCAGTGGATGTTGGGACTAATGGCTCTTTTTATGCTGTAAACATCTGTGAGAAAATGAGTGTTCAGCTGTGCCAAGTGAAAGGTTAGCTACTGAAATAAATTAGTTAAATAAGTAACAGTAAATTGAAGAAATCCAAAAATTTGTTAATCTATTAATATGAGCAAACATACCTCCATAGCAGATTGTTGAGTTGTCAAATAAACACTCAGAAGTATAATGACCTAGATTTTTCCATGATAAGGATGACAAAAACTATCAACTTGTGGTCATTTACTGTATGCACATGAAGTTAGCAAGTTTTGAACTTCACTTATGGACAGAATAACACGGAAACTCATAAACTGTATCAAAATAATAAAGAAATTTGGAAATCGGGTAGCATCTGCGGAGAAAGAGCATCAATATGTATGCAATTTCTGTTTTGTTTCAGTTCTCCAGCCTCCATTTTATTTTGTTTTCATTTTAGTACATTACATTGTTCAGATTAAAAGAAAGCTGTACTTTTATTACTTTTTGCATTAATTCTCTTGATCCTGACAGTGTGTTCCAGTTCTGATTGCTGACAGTTTAAAATCTCTAGCCTATTTTCAAAACACTGTAATTTGCTTAATTAATATTGCATTTTTTTTTAATCATGAGCAAATTGCTAGTTTGATCATTACAAATTTTGGCAACCATCAAAATCCTATCCAAAAACACTGATTTATTGCACTTCAAATAAAAAGAACCTGCTTGAGGAACATAATGCTTCTTTTCCCTCACATTACTACATGTAATCCCAATATTTATTATTTATGACTTGGACTTAAATGTAGGCAGCATGATCAGGAGGTTTGTGGATGACACAAATATTGGTAGGGTGGTAAATAGTGACGAAGCTAGCCATAAACCGCAGGGGCATACTGACAGATTGCTTGTCTGGGAAAACCCTTGGCAAATGCAATTTAACATTGAAAAGTGTGAGGTAATACACCTTGGGAGGGCCAGCAGGGCAAGGGATCACACTGTGAATGGTAGGACACTGGAGCGTTCTGAAGATCAGAGAGACCTTTGTGCACATATTGACAGATCCTTAAAGATACTAATAGGTAAGTTGATTTGGGAGATGCTGGTGTTGGGCTGGGGTGTACTAAGTTAAAAATCACACAACACCAGGTTATAGTCCAACAGGTTTAATTGGAAGCACTAGCTTTGAGAGCACAGCTCCTACATCAGGTGGTTGATGAAAGAGCAACTTAAATAGGTAAGATGGTTAAGAAGGTATATGGATTACTTTCCTTGAGTAGCATAAAGTAAAGAGGTTATGCTGGAATTGATTAAAATATTAGTTAGGCCACAGCTGGAGGACAGCATGTAGTTCGAGCCACCACATTATAGGAGGACCGTGATTGTCCGAGACAGGGTGCAGAGGAGATTTGTAAGTTGCTGCCTGAGCTGGAGGGTCTGAACCATGATGGAAGATTGAATAGACTGAGATTGTTTTCCTTAGAGCAGCGAAAGTTGAGAGGCATTCCTGATAGATGTCTGTACAATTATGAGGGGCATAATTGTGGATAGGAAGGCACTTTTTCCATTAGTAGGTGTATAGGTTTGAGGTGGGAGACAAAAGGGATAGTTGAGAAAAAATGTTTTTCACTCAGAAGTTGGTGGAAGCTTGAAACTCAGTGCCTGAAAGGCTGGTTGTGTCAGTGACATTCATAATATTTAAGCAGTATTTATATAACCACTTGCGTTACCATAACCTCCAGGGCTAATAGCTAGAAAATGGGATTAGTGAAGTTAGATCTTTGATGTCCAGTGGATGTTGGGACTAATGGCTCTTTTTATGCTGTAAACATCTGTGAGAAAATGAGAGTTCAGCTGTGCCAAGTGAAAGGTTAGCTACTGAAATAAGTTAGTTAAATAAGTAACAGTAAATTGAAGAAATCCAAAAATTTGTTAATCGATTAACATGAGCAAACATATCTCCATAGCAGCTTGTTGAGTTGTCAAATAAACACTCAGAAGTGTAATGACCTAGATTTTTCCATGATAAGGATGACAAAAACTATCAACTTGTGGTCATTTACTGTATGCACATGAAGCTAGCAAGTTTTGAACTTCACCTATTGACAGAATAACACGGAAACTCATAAACTGTATCAAAATAATAAAGAAATTTGGAAATCGGGTAGCATCTGCGGAGAAAGAGCATCAATATGTATGCAATTTCTGTTTTGTTTCAGTTCTCCAGCCTCCATTTTATTTTGTTTTCATTTTAGTACATTACATTGTTCAGATTAAAAGAAAGCTGTACTTTTATTACGTGCACTGAGTTTTAGATATTCATCTGCACTGAAAGTGAGCACCTCAGACTTGTAGTCAGTTACATTCTTTTCATGCGCACTTGCTGATTTAGTGCACAGGTAAATTGTATACAGTTTTTATGTGATACCAAAAATAAAGTATGAATTTAGCTATCTCTGAACGTTCAATCAATTCCATCAGTTAAGCCCCAGTTCAACTCAAAAATATATTTGAAGAGATTTGCACAGTGCCTTGAGGAAGAACTCTGCATAAAGTGACCTACTTTGCATATTTCTAACATAATTATAGGATCCTTTCCAGGATAGTAATGCTTAAAATGAGAACTGCATTAGGTAGACAGCACCACTTGAAGCAGTGAAAATGAAATAATGAATCTTGCTGGATTATGATGGCACTTCTTTGTTAAATAACTGAAATGGACCTGGTGCTTATCTAAATCACAAGTAAATATTACTATTTCAATGAAATGAAAGGCACAAATGTATTATAAATTCAACTAATCTTTGAGATCCATTTCAGTGCATACAAATCTCCATCTTTTGCATGATTCATCAGACTCAGAAAGTCTGCTTTCTGGTACTATGCAAATTAAATCTGGTACAACGAAAATTTTAAGAATTAAATATGTTTTAAAATGCGGGTGGATTATGAGGTTATTTACATTCAAAACTGGAAAGCGCATTTGCAATTGACAGTCCAGGATGAATCAGAAAAACATGATTTATTTACATTGCATAAATAACAATTCTCTCAATTATTCATTGAATTCTTAAAAGCTTGTCTGTTTAATGATTGCATAAAATTTTAAAGAAAAGGTAGACTCAAGCATCATAGTTAGCCCATCATACTTGGGATGCTCTTCATGGCAGGAAGCCAATTATTCCCACTCTTTTCCTCTTTCACCATTACCCTGCAAATGCATTGAGTTTGCTCAAATAAATACCAATAATTATCATTTTTACATGTTAAATACAATTAATCTGACCCAGAAAATGTAATAATCACAATCATGTTGGAGATGAACTGTAAATAGGTGGTAATTTGACATTATTATCATAACCGTGCTAGGATTAAATTTTACCAAGTACAGAGAGCCATACCTTTTTAATAGATTATCACCAACTACTTTAGCAATGAAATTATCCAGACATGTTTTGACAATTATCTTTGGCAAGTGTTAATGTTCGTAGTGAAAGAATGGAAGTCATTACTGTCTAGGATTCCTGCCAGATGGAATAATATTCCAGTGATGAAGCTCGACTTGTTTTTAGCACTAACACTGGTGATATTTCTTCTGGTTATCCTGTCATCATTTCATTTAACAAGCATACATGAAAGTGACTCAGTTATAGAGTCATAGAGATGCACAGCATGGAAACAGACCCTTTGGTCCAACTTGTCCATGCCAACCAGTCATCATAAATTAATCTAGTCCCATTTGCCAGCATTTGGCCCATATCCCTCCAAACCCTGCTTATTCATATACCCATCCAGGTGCCTTTTAAATGTTGTAATTATATCAGCCTCCACTACTTCCTCTGGCAGCTCATTCCATACATGCACCATCCTTTGCATGAAAACATTGTCCCTTAGGTCCCTTTTAAATCTTTCCCCTCTCACCTTAAACCTATGCTTCTAGTTTTGACTCCCATATCCTGGGGAAAAGACCTTGTCTATTCACCCTTGTCAAATTCCTCATGATTTTATAAACCTCAAAAGGTCACCCCTCAGCAAGGCTGAGATGAAATAAAATGGGAGAGGTTAGATTTTTGTGGAGCAAGATCATGAAGCATGAAGTCTCTCAATGCAGCTGGTCTTCGAATCTGTTATGAGTTAAATCCACAGAAACTGTTCATGTTCAGCACATTTTTTCCAAATGTTGGATAATGCACCATAAAATTTATAACACAGAAGGATGCTATGTAACCTGATATAACTCTTTGAAAGAGATACACACACTATCTTGATCTGGATCTGTATCAAAGTTTCTTCACTATCACTGGGTCAAGATCACAGAAGTCTTACAGCACAGAAGGCGGCTATTTGGCCCATCATGCCTGCACTGGCCTTATGTATGAACACCATGACCAATGTCCTGCTTTCTCCCCATACCCTTGCACTTTACGCGTATCCAAATAATCATTCAATTCCTGCTTGAATGCCTCAGTTAACCTATATCCAGGGATTCCCTTCCTGGCAACATCGCAGATGTGCCTAAATGCCAAAGTCTGGAGATAGTAGTATTTGGCGATGTCACGTAATTGTACTGATGTATCCTGTGTGCAGGCTGTGAGTGTGGATTCCATCTGAATTTCAAGGTTGTGGCGCCTGCTGTAGAGTTGGTGCACGAGATGATTGAGAAGTTTATGAAAGGTGCGGTGGCAAAGTCTCTCTGCGTAGTCTGTGTTGTAGGTTGACCTAAGTGGGTTCAGTACTTCCCAGGGGCTGAAAAATTACGCCATGTTCTTCGTGACCTGCAACACATTATCAATGGAGATGAGCACCTCACCAAGACCTTCCCCACACATCCACTACTTGCCTTTAAACAACCGCCAAACCTCAAACAGATCATTGTTCGTAGCAAACTGCCCGGCTTTCAGGACAATTCCATACAACCCTGTCACGGTGGA
>NC_057729.1:39386247-39439464 GCF_004010195.1 Chiloscyllium plagiosum | reverse complement strand
ACCAGGTTATAGTCCAACAGGTTTAATTGGAAGCGCTAGCTTTCGGAGCGACGCTCCTTCATCAGGGTGATTGTGGAGGGCTCGATCGTAACACAGAATTTATAGCAAAAATTTGCATTGTGATGTAACTGAAATTATACATTGAAGAATTGATTGTCTGTTAAGCCTTTCATCTTTTAGAATACAGTGATAGTTTCACTTCTTTCATGTGTAAATCACAAAACCCTTTTTTTTTAAAGTTGCATTCTCGGGTTAGCTGTTAACAATGGTGATAGCTAGATAATATGGGCTAACACCTTCAACATATTGCCGAGCTATCACCATTGTTAACAGCTAACCCGAGAATGCAACTTTAAAAAAAAGGGTTTTGTGATTTACACATGAAAGAAGTGAAACTATCACTGTATTCTAACAGATGAAAGGCTTAACAGACAATCAATTCTTCAATGTATAATTTCAGTTACATCACACTGCAAATTTTTGCTATAAATTCTGTGTTACGATCGAGCCCTCCACAATCACCTGATGAAGGAGCGTCGCTCCGAAAGCTAGTGTGCTTCCAATTAAACCTGTTGGACTATAACCTGGTGTTGTGTGATTTTTAACCAAGTCTGGAGAGTTTAAGAAGGCAGCTTACCAACACTTTCTCTGGGATAAGTATGGCAAAGGATATTAATGCTGGCCTCGACAGTAATGCCTACATTGTGAGTGAATATGAAAATAAAACAGGAACAAGTACTCCTTTGCCTTTGTAAGGTTGCAATTCTTTCCAAAGATAATTGATTAGCACAATAAATATGGATCCAAGTACTGCACCTGGACACTAGCAACTAGCACCCGCTGATGCTCATTCTTTACCCTCTATATTACTCGGCGATAGTGAGGACTGCAGATGCTGGACAGTCTGAGTCGATAAAGTGTGGAACTGATGAAGGGTCCCAGCCTGAAACGTTGACTCTCCTGCTCCTCTACATTACTACACAAGAATCCATACAGCCACACAGGCAGTCAGCCTCATTGGTAAGTCTCTGCTGAGATAGGCTTGGAATACTAGTCATTTAACTGGAGGACTGATACAAGAGTATTTAGCCTCCTAGATGAATCTTCAGTTTTGCTCTACCCCCTCCCTTGCCCATAAAAACTAATTTCCAACAATGAAAACCTTGCAATAGAACAAATGAAATATGTGCATTTAGAACTACAGATTCATTTTAGATAAGAAAAATATTTTGATACTGAATGTACATTTTTGATGTTCTATACTTTTCACAGGATACGTATTGGAAGAAATACACTCATATTCAATATAACTCACACAATGCAGTGTTACGTTCCTGCAACAGCTACTACATGATTTTTATGCAAATTTTACATAATATATCAATAACCATTACGATAGAATGTCATGCTGGAAAAGCACAGCAGGTCATCCAGCATCTGAGGAGCAGGAGAATCGACATTTTGGGCATAAGCCCTTCATCAGGAATGTCAACCAACAAATCTTGCTTCTCCATGAAATGTCGATTCTCCTGCTCTTCGGATGCTGCCTGACCTGCTGCGCTTTTCCAGCACCACACTCTTGACTCCAGCATCTGCAGTCCTCACTTTCTCCCATTATGATAGAATGGGCTGGATTAGTTTACATTCTTTAATGTTAGTTAGTGTTTTACAATTGTGAAATAGTCATTGAGTCAAAGAATGATATAGCACAGAAACAGGCCCTTCGGCCAACCAGATGTATGCTGGACAATAAACAATAAACTATTCTAATCTCATTAACCTGCATTCAATCCAAAGCCTACTCTGCCCTGGTATTTTAAGTACTCATCCAGATGCTTCTTAATTGTTGTTTGGAGTGTACTTGCCATCACCAGCCTCTCAGTCAGCATATTTCATGTATCCACCAGCTTCTGGGTGAAAAAGAAAATTCCACTGATCTCCTGTAAACCATTTGCTCATTTAATGAATGCAGTTTTGTCTTAGACAGATTTGCACTGGGAAAGAGAATCCTACAGTCTACTCTGCCCATGCCTCTCATAATTTTGTATACCTCAATCAGACCCCTCCTCAGCCTCCTCTATTCCTCTATTCCAGAGGAAACAAACCCAGCCTATCCATATAAAACAAACCCAGTCTCTCCATATAACTAACACTTTTCATCCCAGGCAACATCCTGGTGAATCTGCTCTGTGCTCTCTCTCATGCAATTATGTCCTTCTGATAGTGTGGTGACCAGAACTGCACACAGTCTCCCATCTGTGGCCTAATCAATGTTTTATAAAGTTGCAAAAACGTTTCCTTGCTCCTTTATTCTATGCCCCAGCTAATGAAGGCAAGGATCCTATATGCCTTCTTCATCATCTTGTCTACATATGCTGACACCTTCAGGGATCTATGAACTTGTACATCAAAGTCCCTTTGTTGTTCACTACTCCATAGGGACCTTCATTGCGCATATTCTTCTCTTATTATATCTCACAAAATGCATCACTTTGCACTTACTGGGATTAAATTTCATCTGTCATTGCTCTGTCCAATTTGCCAGCTAATCAATATCAGACTGTAGCCTGAGACTACTTCTCACTATCAACAGCACCACTGATTTATGTGCCATATGCAAACATACTAACTGTACCTTTTACATTCTAATTCAAGTTGTTAATATATATAAAAAATAAGAAAGGTCCCAGCACCAATCCCTGAGGTACACCATTGGTTACAAGTTTCCAATTGCAAAAACATCCTTCCACCATCACCCTTTGCCTCTTATTAGTAAGATAATTTTGGATCCAGTTTGCCAAACTGACTTGGATCCTATGGGCTCATACTTTTGGATCAGCTTTCTATGTGAGACCTTGTTAATGGCCTTTCTGAAGTCCATATAAATCATATCAACTGCTCTACTCTCAGCAATATGTTTAGTCACCTTTTCAAAACCTCCCTCTAATAAATCCATGCTGACTATCTCTGAGCAATCCTGCCATTCCAAGTATGGTTTAATCCTTTAATTCAGATATTTTTTCCAATACTTTCCCTCCCATTGGTATCAGACTAACTGGTCTATAATGACTTGACCTATGCTTACTGCCTTTGTTGAACAAAGGAAGCATATTAGCTATCCTCCAGTGATCTGGCATTTCATCTGTGGTTAGTGAAATATTAAATATCTTTGCCAGGGTCCCTATAACCTCCTTCCTTGACTCCCTTACATCTCAGCTCGACCCTGGGGATTTGTGCAACTATATGCCTGCTAAAACATCTAATATATTGTTCGATTCATCTTAATGTGTTCTGGCATTTCACCATCTCAACTGAATCCCTAGCTACAATTCTGACTCCACTTTGAATACATATGTGAAGTATTCATTTAAGGCCTCACCCACGTCCTCAGGCCCTACAGACAGGTTGCCCCTTTGGTCTCTAATAGGTCCCACTCTTTCCCCTTGGTAATCCTCTTGATTTTAATATACTTATAAAAAGCCTTGGGTTTTCTTTGACCTCATTTGTCAAAGGTATTTCATGGCCTTCTTCATCTTCCTAATTTCCTTTTAAAGTAACCACCTATACTCTCCATATTTTTGAAGGGCCTCCCCTGTTTTTAATGCTTCATTCTGCTTCTTTAATTACTCTCGATATCCCTTGACATCCAAGGTTCACAGTACTCACTGCCCTGGCAATCACTCTTAAAGGAATATGCTGGCCCTGATTGCGCAAAATATTACTTTTAAAAGACTCCCACTTTCCAAACATAGACTTACCTGCAGTTGCGGCACCAAGTTTATGTTTGCCAGATCCTGACTAATGATATTAAAATTGGCCTTCCCCCAATTTCAACACTTAACGTCTGCACTCTTCTTATTCATTTCTGTTACAGATAACAGAAACTTACAGAGTTATGGTCACTCATTCCAAAATGTTTGCCCACTGAAACTTCAGTCACTTGACCAACTTCATTCCCTGGGATTAGGTCTCGCACCACCCTGCCTCTAGTAGGATGATCTACATACTGGCATATAAAAGCTCTCATAGAGTCATAGAGATGTACAGCATGGAAACAGACCCTTCAGTCCAACCCGTCCATGCCGACCAAATATCCCAACCCAATCGAGTCCCACCTGCCAGTATCCAGCCCATATCCCTCCAAACCCTTCCTATTCATATAACCATCCTGATGCCTTTTAAATGTTGCAATTTTATTAGCCTCCACCACTTCCTCTGGCAGCTCATTCCACATATGTACCACCCTCTTAGGTCTCTTTTATGTCTTTCCCCTCTCACTCTAAATCTATGTCCTCTAGTTCTGGACTCCCCCGTGCCAGGGACAAGATACTTTGTCTATTTATCCTATCCATGCCCCCCATGATTTTCAAAACCTCTATAAGGTCACCCCTCAGCCTCCAATGCTCCAGGGAAAACAGCCCTAGCCTATTCGGCCTTTCCATATAGCTCAAATCCTCCAACCCTGGCAACATCCTTGTAAATCTTTTCTGAACCCTTTCAAGTTTCACATCTTTCCAATAGGAAGGATACACTTTAAACATTCAACCCCATCCAATCCTTTCACACTAAGTCAATCCCAATTAATATTAGCAAAATTGAGATCCCTTTCTCTCTCACCTTTCTCTGACTTGCCTACATATCTGCTCCTTTATCTCCCTCTGATCATTGGGAGGCCTGTAATCTAATTCCAGCAAAATAACTGTCCCTTTTTTATTTCGAAGCTCTACCCAAATGACTTCATTTGAAGATCCTTCTAGGGCATCCTTCCATATTACAGTAGTGATTGTTTCCTTTATCATCTTACCTCCCTACTTCTTTATCTTGCCTGAAACTGTAGAGCTGCCAGGCCTGATCTTCCTTCAGGTACAAATTTGCAACATAAACAGAATGAGGAGTATGATACGAAATTTTGGGAACAACTGGAAATCTAAACAAAGGATACCATGAAGGTATGAAGGGTAAATTAGCTACGATAGATGGAGTAACTTCACTAAAAGGCATGACAGTGGAGAGGCAATGGTTAATATTCAAGGAACAAATTGCAGCACTTATACATACCTTTCAAAAGTTGACCCAATGATTTTTTAAAAATTTACTTATTCTCCTTCCCTAAAGGGCATTTATGAACCAGATGGGCTTTTTCCTGGCAATCAATTCATGGTCACTAGACTCTAATTCTGGATTTTTCTTTTTATTGAATTCAAATTCCACTATCTGCCGTAGCACGATATGAACCCAGGTCATTACCTGGTTCTCTGAATTAACAATCCAATAATAATATCGTTGGGCAATCACATCCCCCTGAGTTTAACAAAAGAATTTAAGGGTAGTATTAGAGAGGAGAAATAGAAAGGTATAAGAAAGAGTAGCGAGCCTGAGTACTGGAAGCAGTTCAGAATTCAGCAAAGGAAGACCAAGAGGTTGATTTAGAAGGGAAAGATACAGTGTGAAAGTAAACTTCCCAAGAATATAAAAATGGACTGTAAGAGTGGACTCTAAAATAAGAAGAGTGGACTGTAAAAAGAAAAAGGTAACAACAAAAATGGAGGTCCCCAATAGTCTGAAATGGGATAATGGATAATGGAGAACAAGAAAATGGCAGAGCAATTTAACAACCATTTTAAGTGTGTCTTAACAGAAGAAGACAGAAAAAAATCTTTTCATATGTACGAGGGAAGCAAGAGCTTTTGGGAAGGAGGAATTGAAGGAAATTAGTTTTAGTTAAAAGCAAGTGCTGGAGAAATCAATGGAACTTAAAACTGTTAAGTCCTTAGGGCCTGATAATCTACATCTTTGTCTACTAAAGGAAGTGGTCAATTAAATAAGGATGCATTAGTTAAAAATTCAGTAGATTATGGAACAATCCAGCAGATTGGAGGATTGCAAATGTAACCCAACTGTCTAAAACAGGAAGGAGGGAAAAAATCAAGAATTACAGACCTGTGAGCCTAACATCAAGTGTAAGGAAATTCCTGTAGACTATTACAAAGGATATGATCACGGGATACTTAAAAAATTAAGAACAGTACACAACAGTGGTTAGCACTGCTGCCTCACAGCGCCAGAGACCCGGGTTCAATTCGCGCCTCAGGTGACTGTCTGTGTGGAGTTTGCACATTCTCCCCGTGTCTACGTGGGTTTCCTCCGGGTGCGCCGGTTTCCTCCCACAGTCCAAAAATGTGCAGGTCAGGTGAATTGGCCATACTNTTGGGCTGAAAGGCCTGTTTCCACACTGTAAATAATCTAATCTAATCAAAGTAAACTATGGATTTATAAAAGGGAAAACATGTTTTAAAAACCTACTGGAGTTTTTGAAATTGAAACATGAGGGAGAACCATGATCTGGTCTATTTGAATTTCTTTTGTTCGAGACATAAGATGTTATTTTGTAAATTCAAAGCACGTGGTATGAATGGTAATATACTGCCATGGATTGAGAATTGATTAGCAGATGGGAAACAGAGAGAGGAATAGATGGATTATTTCAAAATGGAAGACAGGGACAAGTGGAGTGTTGAGGGATCAATGCATGTGCTCCAGATATTCATAATATTCATGTAAATAATTTCAATGAAGAAATTGATATTCCAATTTCCAAGATTACTGCTGACTCAAAAATAGGTGTGAGCATGAGTGGAAAAGAGGACATAAAAAGGTTTCAGAGCAACTTAGACAAGTTGAGTGAGTGGGCAAATACATGGCATAAGTTGTAAAACTTGAATTATGTGAAGTCCATTTTAGGAAAATCAGAATGGTGGAGTATTATTTGAATAGTGATTCATTGGCAAATATTGTTGTTCAAAGGGACTTCATTGACCTCGTGTACCAGTCATTGAAATAAAGCATGCATATGCAGCAAGCAGTAAGTAAAGCAAATGGCATATTGGTTTTCATTGGGAGACAGTTTGAGTACATTTACTGCAGCTCTACAAAAAGCTTTGTTTGGAGACTATAAAACAACACTTACTTTGGGTGCATTTTAAATTATTGGATAATGGGGCAACAGGATGGCTCAGTAGTTAGCAGTGCTGCCAGCGACCTGTGTTTAATTCCACCCTCAGGTAATTGCCTGTGTGGACTTTTGAATATTCATCCAGTGTCTGTGTAAGTTTCCTCTAGGTGCCCTGGTTTCCTCCCACAGTCCATAGACATGCAGGTTAGATAGTCTGGTCATTCTAGTGTTCAGGGATGCATAGGCTGGGTGGATTAGCCATGTGAAAATGCAGGGTTACAGGGATTGGGTGAGTCTGGGTGGGATGCTCTTTAGAGGGCTGGTGTGGACTTGGTGGGGTGACTGGCCTGCTTCCACACTGTAGGGATTCTATGATAAATTCAAATGTATTAAAGAAGTAAATAAATTATCCATGATTAAAAGGCATCTTTTATTTCGCAGAACACTGGCAGGAAGAGATGAGTACAGCAAGAGCAACGGCCACTTTAAGTCATTTGTGTCTGACCTGTCCCAATATTTAGTCCCAGAGTTTGCATTCATAAAGCAAGCTGTTGGCAGAAACCCGATAGCAAACTCAGACAGCTCATCAGGAAGGAATGGAAAATAGGGCATTGAAGCAGGTTCACAGCAGTCAGCAACAACTAAAAGAGGTGCAATCTTTGTGACCTAAAAGAGCGAACTAATATTGGAACTACAGTAAATTCTGTGGGGCCTTAAAAAAGTCCTATAGTAGCTAGGGAACTTCAGTTACTGCCATGGAAATACAGGTAGAGAATATTCAGCAAATATAAATAGACTGCTTCCTCTCAAATGTCTAATGAATGATTAAGCATGGCTATAGGTCCTGACTTTGTGACTTTCAAAAGTCCATTTTGGAAAATAATGTAATGATCTCACCAGGAGTTAATGGATAAGACTCTTCTTCACATCATTCAGTCTTTTTATACAGGTTGATATTTAATCAATCCATCCCTTTCCTAACCCAAAAATATTTGCACATTGGTAGGAGAAATTCAGTGTTTCATTGCCAGTGAAGACCCTAAGAGTATTCTATCAGCACAAACTATGATCCAGGCAAACACCGACTCAGAAATAGGTATGATCTTAGTTTGAGATGAGGCACAAGCTCAAGTGAGCAGGGTCTTGCAAAAGTGGCAAGGGAAGCCAGTTAACAAAGACAAATGCAAAACACTACAGATGCTGAAATAAAAACAGAACATATAGGTTCAAGAGGTAAATAAATGTAATTAGGCATGCAGTGCCTGAGGTAAGCCAACTCTTGACGTAGCTTGGAAAAGGATAGAGTTGAAAATTTCATGATTAACTATGCAAATCCAGGTCATCACAAGTTGGGGACTGTGAAACAGTGAGTTGCAATAGAATGGTTGATTGGTACCAACAACATTGAAATAAAACCCTTATTTGACCTCAATGTTCTGCCCCCAGCTTCAGGGAACAGTGATGGCCCGCCATCTGCAAGCTCATTAATATTTTTTTTGGAGCTCATTAATATTCTCCAAAGAGTCAGCTTCTTCAGCTATGACTTAAATGTTTGATCTGCAACATACAATATTTACATATCCAGTTAATATTAAATATTTATTTTTAAATATCAGAAACATTGTAAAAAAGCTAAAATTCATTTTCCAAACATCCCATAAAAATTAAAAAAGCATTTCCCGTTCTGATGGTCTAAATTAGTGGGCAGCACGGTGGCACAGTGGTTAGCACTGCTGCCTCACAGCGCCAGAGACCTGGGTTCAATTCCCGCCTCAGGCGACTGACTGTGTGGAGTTTGCACGTTCTCCCCGTGTCTGCGTGGGTTTCCTCCGGGTGCTCCGGTTTCCTCCCACAGTCCAAAGATGTGCAGGTTAGGTGAATTGGCCGTGCTAAATTGCCCGTAGTGTTAGGTAAGGGGTAAATGTAGGGGTATGGGTGGGTTGCGCTTCGGCGGGTCGGTGTGGACTTGCTGGGCTGAAGGGCCTGTTTCCACACTGTAAGTAATCTAATCATGTAAATTAGAATTTCTAGCAGTTTCTGCTCAAACATTAAAGAGAGAATTGGATGTGCTATGGGCATGATTAGCATTTTGCACATCATTATGCTTAATAATTCTGCTGCTCAAAAGGAAGAGTGATTGGCAGAAATGAGCAGCAATGGAAAAAAAGTTATCCAGCCACTTTCATAACATCTTGGTCTTTATTAACCTTATTTCAAATAGCAAACATGTTGGTCAAGAAAATTCACCTTTACACCTGGAATCTTCCTTCACCATCAAATGTTACGTTCTTGAGCTTTGACATTTACCATGACAGACACAAGGTACACCCCACATAAAGCAGGTTAACAGTTGATAATTTTGCCTGACAGTTGCCATGATTGATCAACTGAGAAAGATGCTCTTTCTGGCAAAGTGTGAACAAGGTATGGATTCTCGCTGAGTCAGGATGACCTGGAAGCCTTGAGAAAAAGAAAGCAGGAGAATACTGATTCCAGGATTCCCAAGCTCATTCCTAGATTTCTGATTTTTGGGAATGCCTTTTTAAGAGTGTGGGCTGGATTGAGTTGTGAGTCCACATTTACTACTTAGAGTCATAGAATCATAGAGATATACAGCATGGAAACAGACCCTTCGGTCCAACCTATCCATGCCGACCAGATATCTCAACCCAATCTAGTCCCACCTGCCAACACCCAGTCCATATCCCTCCAAACCCTTCCTATTCGTATACCCATCCAAATGCCTCTTAAATGTTGCAATTGTACCAGCCTCCACCACTTCCTCTGGCAGCTCATTCCATACCCGTACCACCCTCTGCGTGAAAAAGTTGCCCCATAGGTCTCTTTTATATCTTTCCCCTCTCACCCTAAACCTATGCCCTCTAGTTCTGGACTCCCCGACCCCAGGGAAAAAACTTTGCCTATTTACCCAATCCATGCCTCTCATAAGTTTGTAAACCTCTTCCGACCTGACTGGATGCATTATGGGAATAAACATATCCTAATCCTTGCAAGTTTAGTGGAGTTGGGCAAAGTTTTTAAAAGTTCATGATTCACCACATCTCAGAGTATCATAAACCATAGGCTGCATGAATGAATATTTCAAAAGGCAAGTTCAAAAGGTCCTTTATATTCCTCCATGCCAGGCTATGCTACCTAGCACCCCCACTCAATCATGGCCTCTCATTCCCTTCATGTCATACCCCATCCACCCTCAACGTAGTCCTTCATGACTCCCAAAGCAGGTTATGGTATTGCTATATATTCACTCACTTATACATAGTATAGAATAGTGCTTCCAGATGGAATTTCCCTGAAAGTGATAAGGAGAGTAAATATTCAGGTGAGTTGGCCCTGGAGAGATATTCACCCATTTCTTGCCACATCAGCAGTGAGGTGCTGGGCAAGAAGGTTCATTTGAGGCTCAGCAGCAATTAAGGCTCTTTAGTGATCAATTAATAGCCATTTAAAGGCCTCAATTTGTTACTGCTCTGATTACCTGCCTTCCCAGCATGTGAGAAAAGTGAGATTTTCTGACTGAGAAGACAAGGCGATCTAATTGCCAGGTCAGAGGGTATGGAAAGGCCTTCACTTTTCCCAATTTGGGGCTAATCAGGGCAGGGGATTGTGATAAGGGGATGGCTGCTCCAGAACGCCCAGCCTGTGAGAAGCAAACAAAATGGACTCACCTTTTTGCTGTTAGATCCCCTATAGACCAGTACATGACCTGCACTCTTTAGGGACCTCAAGGTGTTGACATCTAATTTTCCAGTGGCTTCTTGTAAGCCAGGACTCCATTGTCAAGGCCAATGATTGGCAGAGAAGCTCACCTGTCAGCAATTAATAAGCTGATTGGTGCTGAATGTGACAAGCTTGCTCAGTACTGAAGAAGAGGCATATGAACCTTGAAATGTTAACTCTGTTTCTTTCTCCACAGATTTTGCCAGACCTGCTGAGCTTCTCCAGCATTCTCTGCAGTTGTTTATGCTTTCCCAGTAGTGGGGATGGCAAGTCTGTCACCACTGAACTTACCTGCCTCCCCACATATACTCTAAATTGAAGAATCATAGCCTTGTAAACTCTTTCCCATTTTCTCTTACATGGATGGTCAGTGAGCAAACTTCAGAAAGATTACATTTGTTACAATTGTAAACAACATTTCCAAAGAAGGAAAAATAATTCCAAAACAAGAATAAAATGGGTAATTATTAAAAATAACCATACAAAAATACTAAGCCACAGTGCTGATGAATAAATTGTTCTTCTCCCTTTTCAGTTATGAAGCAGAGCAAACTGGAGAAAATACTTGAGTTTAGCCAACAATGACCGTGGATGCTCCATGTTGTGGCACATTCTCAGCTTGTGGGCTTGGGGAAAGAGAGAGTGCCCAGAGCAATCTAACTCAATTTCCCATCCTTCCAATCACTCACTCATCCCTTCAATAAATCCCTCTGTCCCAAGTGCTTTACTGATTAATATTATCACGAAACGTGCCATATGCTGGGAGGAGTCATACTTAGCACATGGGAAGCTGGGTGTGGTTGTTGGAGGTCAGTCATCTTGGCGTAGGACATCTCGACAGAAGTTCCTCAAGGTAGTGTCCTACGCCCAAGAATCTTCAGCTGCTTCATCCCATTTTTATAAGGTTTGAAGTGAGGATGTTCATTGATGATTGCATAATATTCAACATAATTTGTGACTCCTCAGAAAGTGAAGTAGTCCATATCCAAATGAGGAAAACCTGGACAATATTCAGGCTTGGGATGAAAAGTGGGAAGTAATGACCGTTCCACAAGAGTGCCAGGAAATAACCATATTGAGTAGGAGAAAATCAAACCATTGCATCTTGACATTCAATGGCATTCTCATTACTGAATCTCTCACTGTCAACATCCTGGTGGTTCACTGAGTTTGTCGTATAAATACAGTGGCTAGAAGATCAAGTCAGAGGCTAGGAATACAGCAGCAAGTAAATCATCACCCGACTCCCCAAAACCTGTCTACCATCTACAAGGCACAAGTCAGATGAAATATTCCCCACTTGCCTAGGTGACTGCTGCTCTAATAACACTCAACAAGCTTGACACAATCCAGGACAAAGCAATCCATTTGATAGGCACCACATCCACAAACATTCACTCCCTCCATCATTTACCTCAGTAATAGCAGTATGTACTATCTACAAGATGCACTGCAGAAATTTTCCAATGCTCCTGAAACAACACCTTTCAAAATTAATGCGACCATCTAGAAGGACAAGGTCAGAAGATACATTGGAACACCATCACTTGCAAGTTCTCCTCTAAGGCACTCAACTTACTGCCTTGGAAATATAATGCTGTTCCTTCAGTGTCATTCACACTGAAAAGCTTTTCACCGCCCTGATTGATTCATTATTTTACAACATCAAAATTCTGGAAATCCACTCTAATGGGTCTACCTATAGCACATGGACTGCAGCAGTTCAAGAAGGCAGATCACCACCACCTTCTCAAGGGCAATTAGGGATAGGTAATAAGTGCTGGCCAAGACAGTGACACATGCTTCTCACAAATAAATTTTTTAAAAAAGGACACCGCCCCCTTTCTCGTTTAACCTTCAAGTTTGAGTTGTTGAAAGGGTTCATTCCCTGCTACGCAGTGTCCAAACTTCAATTTTCCCTAGTAAATACACATATGGAATCTTCATCATATCACTGAGAAACATTATTCACATTATCTGTGAAGGGAGAGCATCGCTGGAATTTTCAGTTAGTCATTTGAAGTGCTATGATCTAATGGCCAATCAGGGCAGTGCATAGTGAATCAATCAGAGTAATGAAAAGCTTTTCAATGTGAGCGGTGGTTGGGGAAAAGAAAAAGGTTCCTGGGAACATTCACCAAAGCCCAGTTGTCATTCTACTCTGCTCTTCCCCCCTCCACCAATCCTTCTCCAAGCTCACCCATGGCAGAGTGAGGCTCAACCTGTGGAAGGTGGGACTGCATCTTCAAGTCGACAATGAAATCGTCATATCTACCAATCCTAGTTCTTTAGACAGTTAGGTCGTTGAAGACAAGGGCACGTAATTTCTTTCCTCTAATTGGTTCCCTCACCATTTGTTGTAGGCCTGGGGTAACAGATATGTCCTTTGTAGATTCATTAAGTCATACAGCACAGAAACAGACCCTCCGGTCCAGTAATGGGCTGCACGGTGACACAGTGGTTAGCACTGCTGCCTCACAGCGCCAGAGACCCGGGTTCAATTCCCACCTCAGGCGACTGACTGTGTGGAGTTTGCACATTCTCCCCGTGTCTGTGTGGGTTTCCTCCGGGTGCTCCGGTTTCCTCCCACAGTCCAAAGATGTGCAGGTTAGGTGAATTGGCCATGCTAAATTGCCCACAGTGTTAGGTGAAGGGGTATATGTAGGGGATGGGTCTGGGTGGGTTGCTCCTTGGAGGGTCGGTGCAGACTTGTTGGGCCGAAGGGCCTGTTTCCACACTGTAAGTAATCTAAACTAATCTGAAAAAAACTTGTCCATACTGACCAGATAACCTAAACTGATCTAGTCTCATTTGCCAGCAATTGGTCCATATCCCTCTAAATGCTTCCAATTCATGTACCCATCTGGATGCCTTTTAAATGTTGCAATTGTAACAGCCTCTACCACCTCCTGTGCCAGCTCATTCTATACACTCACCACCTTTTACATGAAAACATTGCCCCGCATGTCCTTTTTAAATCTTCCTCCTTTCACATTAAACCTCTGCCCTATAGTTTTGGACTCCCCTACTCTGGGAAAAAGACAGCTGTTTACACTATCCGTGTCCCTGATAATTTTGTTAACCTCGATAAACTCAGCCTTCAGTTTCCAAGGAAAAAAGAAGTAAGCCTATTCAGCCTCTCCCTATAGCTCAAACCTTCCATCCCAGCAATATCCTTGCAAATCCTTTCTGAACCTCTTCAAAAGTTTAACAACATCTTTTCTATAGCAGGGAAACAAGAATTATATCCAGTATTCTAAAAGTGGCCTCACTAATGTCTTGTACTTCTGTAACATGACCTCTCAACTTCTATACGTGATGCACTGGCCAATGAAGGCAAGTGTACCAAATGCCTTTTTCACCACCCTGCCTACCTATGACTCCAATTCCAAGGAAATATGCACCTGCAGCCCAAGGTCTCTTTGTTCAGCAGCACTCCCCAGGACCCTACCATTAACTGTATTAGTCCTGTTCTGATTTGCCTTACCGAAATGCAACACCTTACATTTATCTAAGTTAAACTCTGCCACTCCTCAGCCCATTGGCCTATCTGATCAAGGTCCCGTTGAGGTAATCTTCTTCCCTATCCACCACACCACCAACTTAATGTCATTTGCAAACTTACTAACCATACCTTCTATATTCACATCCAAATAATTTATATAAATGATGAAAAACAGTGGACCCAGCACTGATCCTTGTGGTAAACTTCAGGTCACAGGCCTCCAGTCCAAAAAACAATCTTCTACCATCACCCTCTGTCTCCTTCCTTCAAGCCAATTATAACACAGCCAACTAAGTCAGTAGTCAAGCTACTGAGCCATATGGTGATAGCCACTGAAGTTATTCTCCCACATTACATTGTGTCTTTGTTATCCTCAGTACTTCTTCAAAGTTGTGTATAACACAGAAGATTAATGATTCTCTAGCTGAGGAAAGGAGGTCTGTTTAACCAATAGGAGATTTCTTTGCCAATGTTTCACTGGATGCTATAAGGTTTTACGCCAGTGAGAGTCAGTGTTGGGAACTCTCAAGCACATGCCCTCTGACTAATTATTTCTGTGCCATCATCTCTGGTGGAGCTGCACTGTAGTGGGACAGAACATCACATGAATTTTGAGGGAGGAGTTTGGAACATGAGCTGGAAGGTATGATTTTGTAGGTATGACTATATCAGGTTGTTGATTCATTACTCTGTGGGATAGCTCTCCCAATTTTAGCACTGGTTCCAGATGTTGATAAAGAGCATCTAGAAGGGTCGACTGAGCAGAACATGCATTTTTTCGTCATTGCCCAATTTGATCTCAAGTTCTCCATCCAGTTTTATTCTTGTTTGACTTTCTGCAATTGTGTGATAGAATGGAATGATTTGCTAGGTCATTTCAGTGAACAATTAATAATAAGCCTTATTGATGTAGTTCCAGAGTTATGTATAGACCAGACCAGGAAAGGGTGGCAAATTTCCCACCCCAAAGGACATCAGTGACCCAGAAAGGTTTTCCCAACAATCCTCTTATTTCATATTTATCACAGTTGATTTTATTCCAGATTTATTAATTAATTCAATTTAAATTCCCCCAGCTGCAATGGTGGAAATTACATTCCAGACATCTGAATTATTAGTTCAATGTCACTGTGCCACCATTTGTTTTCATTAAGGCATGGTTTTAGCATGCGATATCTGAAGTGTGACAGATGCTCAAACCTTTTAGAACTACTGTAGATTTAAAATTTGGAGAAACTACCACTTATCATTACTCAAACTTCCTGGAGCTATTTTTCACTTCACTTACAAACAGAATGTCTACAAATCTGGTAATGTGCAAATTTAAATCTGTTCAACATATTCATAACATCCTGCTGTGTGCAGGAGAAGCAATCAGTACTTGCAAGCCATTAATACTATTCAATCATAACATAGTGATTTTTATACTGTATGCCTGCCTCCTCCACCATTTTTTTAGATTTAAAAAAAATATACTACCGAACCACCTGTAAAAGATTTATTAACAATTAACATGTGTACAATGTCTGCCATGGAAACTCATAAATTTAAAAGATAATTGCGAATAACAGGCACTCAGTTGATTAGGCAATTGAGTTGCAGGTAGATGAGATAGTGAAGAAGGTGTTTGGTATGCTTCCCTTCATTGGTCAGAGCATTTAGTATAGGAGTTGAGAGGTCATGTTGTAGCTGTA
The DNA here is from genome assembly GCF_004010195.1 of Chiloscyllium plagiosum. NCBI lineage: Eukaryota > Metazoa > Chordata > Chondrichthyes > Orectolobiformes > Hemiscylliidae > Chiloscyllium > Chiloscyllium plagiosum. Next base: position 39,423,572 of record NC_057729.1, on the reverse strand, counting down.
CAGGACATTGGTTAGGCTACTTTTGGAATACTGTTTGCAGTTCTGGTCTCCCTGCTGTAGGAAGGATGTTGTGAAACACAAAAGGGTTCAGAAAAGATTTACAAGGATGTTGCCAAGATTGTAAGGTTTGAGCTATAGGGAGAGACTGCATAGGTTGGGGCTGTTATCCTCGGAGTGTTGGAGGCTGACTTTATCAAGGTTTATAAAATCATGAGGAGCATGGATAGGGTAAATAGATAAGGTCATTTCCCAGAGGTGGGGGAGTACAGAACTAGAGGGCATAGGTTTAGGGTGAGAGGGGAAAGATATAAAAGAGACCTAAAGGGCAATGTTTTCACGCAGAGTGTGGTGCATGCATGTAATAAGCTGCCAGAGGAAGTGGTGGAGTCTAGTACAATTGCAACATTTAAAAAGCATCTGGAAGGATATATGAATAGGTTGGGTTTAGAGGGATATGGGCCAAGTGCTGGGGAATGAGACTAGATTCAATTAGAATATCTGGTCAGCACGAACGAGTTGGACTGAAGGGTTTGTTTCTGTGCTGTATATCTCTATGACTCCATGACCCTAATAACCGATTCTCATTCTATAATACGGGACAATTATTCTGCATTAACAAAACACTTTGTTTGGAACCCAGCAGTTAATGAACCTTGATCATTTCGGTCATCAGAAAACTTAAAACATATATTTGAGAGCCATTTCTGCACATGTTATTTAATATACTTTGTTTCTCTTTCAGCAACAACTAACAATGAATGGTGACATGAGGAAAGATGAATTAGATTGCTTTGCACTTTGGTTTTCTTCCAGCTGATTAGGAACTTTCCTGTAAGTGTCAAGTGTTGCACAATTATCACAACTTTATTGCAATGTAAAGGCATTGAATATGTGTCAAGAACCAATTGTTTCTCAACTGATGTACACATCTTCAAAACTGTTCTGAAGAAAGGTCAGACCCAAAATGTCAATTTGTCAGTCCCTGTCTGCAGAAAGAACAGATCTATATGTTTCAGTATTTTTCTTCATATTTCCAAAAATCTGCTGTGATTTGAAAGTTATCTTTATTTTAAGGTGTTTTACTTAAAGCAAGTACACCACTATGACAACATGGAAATGGAGTGTTGTCATAGCAACAGAATATTGTCATCAAGTCATTTTTCCTCATTCCTCTTTTGATTGGTTAGCAGACCAGGTGAGCTTGTCAGGATTTGCAGTCTATTCATAGACTTTTATTCTTAGAGTCATAGTGTTTGGATAACTACCAGAGAATACTTAGCAACAACAATATGGAGATTACTTTACCCTCAAATTGGGTCAGCTTACCAAGAAAATTATCAAATGTATTTACTAAGGTAATTTATATATTTTTCTTGAATTGTTACTTGCCAAAAAATTTTCCATGTTTCTGCAAGTTTAATTGAGACATAATTCATTATTGCATTTTCTGCTAATGTTGTCAGACTGGGATAATGGCATATATGTTGGTCTAAATGAAGCTTTGTACAGTTTAAATTTATAGGATAGCAGGGCCAGAAAGTGCAAAGTAAATGTGATGTCTGCACCAGTATACCAGATTCTGTCAGATGGTTGATGTTACAGTCAACTTTATCCCTCACTAATATTGCACCAAGCATATTAATTTGAACTCCACAAGAACTCTTGCCAAGTTAGATGGCTGTAATATACTCAGTGGGACTTTTAGTCAAATAACCAATTCAATGGATGGAATAAGTTTTGAGGAAAATGAAACGCCACGGTAATAATCATGATAAATTATTGTGAAATCTCTTTTACTGAAGTGAGGAGAATAGATACAAATTACCAAGAAAGAAGTATAATACCTTCTTAATGTTGTATTGTGGAAAGAAGTTAGTATATTCATAATTAAATTAAACAAATCTAAACTTGTGGACTGTCATAAAAACTCATCTCATTGGCTAATATCCTAAAAGGAAGAAAATCTGCTGTCTTTACTTAGTCTGGCCTACATCTGGCAGACATGTGGTTGAATCTCAACTGTCCTCTGAAATGGCTTAGCAAGCCACTCAGTGCAAGATGGGATGGGCAACAAATGTTGCCTTTGTCAGTGATGCCCAATCCCATGAACAGATATCAAAAAATTCTCACAGAGCAAAGGCTCATAACGGCTTACAGCAGAAACATAAAGTGGAGTTCTAAAAGTATTGTTAAATGGGGCAGTGAACTCTGGGAACAGTGAAATCATATGAGCTCATATAGCAACAGGGAGGTGAGTTAGTTGGACACTCCTTGAACATTTTGTAGCAGGAAAACTGGAAACTAGGAGTCATAATAAGCTGCCTAAAACAAGAAATGCCAAAACAGAAAACCAACTCAAAATAATTAACCTTTAAGTTGTTGACCATCCAATTTAAATGTGTAGGTGCAGTATTAGCAAGATGGATATTGGCCCCATTGTAATTGTAATTTAAAGAATAAGATGAGAGTTCTGTCAAGGCATGTCAGTGAAATTCATGTTCTGGATTTGCTTATCATATTCCAGTTATTTTCAATTCCACTGGAAAACACATGGCTGAAAAATGAATATGTAGTTTGGTGTTTTGTTATTGAATAAAGGGCGACACGGTGGCTCAGTGTTTAGTACTGCTGCTTCACAGCACCCAGGGACTGGATTCGAATTCAGCTTTGTGTCACTGACAATATGGAGTTTGTACATTCTCCCGACATCTGCATAGGTTTCCTCTGGATGCTCTGATTTCCTCATACAGTCCAAAGATGTGCAGGTTAGGTGGATTAGCCATGCTAAACTACCCAAAGGGTCCAGTGATGTGCAAATTCAGTGACTTAGACTTGGGAAATGCAGGATTACAGGGTTGGGTCTGGATGGGATGAACTTCAGAGACATGGTGCAGACTCAATGGGCTGAAAGGCCCACTTCCACACTTTCGGGATTCTATGAAGAGGCACTTTTTGGTGTAGAAACAATGTACATATAAAGTTCTGTCATCTAGTTAGATTATCTGCTTTACCACAGTACAGATTCTGAAATTCATGCAAGTTAAAAGTAGTTAAAAATGTTAAATTAATGTATGACAAATTGTCCAAAAATGTCCCAAACCTGTATCCCTTTAACTTAGGAGAAAGTGAGGACTGCAGATGCTGGAGATCAGAGTCGAGAGTGTGATGCTGGAAAAGTGCAACAGGTCAGACAGCATCCGAGAAGCAGAAGAATCGACGGTTCGAACATAAGCCCTTCACCAGTTCCTGATGAAGGGCTCCTGCCTGAAACGTCATTTCTCCTGCTCTTCGGATGCTGCCTGACCTGCTGTGCTTTTCCAGCACCACACTCTCGATTCCCTTCAACCTAGTTAAACTCAGCATAAAGTAAAGGTTTGATTGGTCCCAGAATGAAGAGGGAGCTTTGTCCAAGCTTTTCAAGAACTGCTGACTGAAGTGTACGTTTTTGCCCAAGAGGCAGGAATGAATTGGAGGTAGTTTTTTACGTTCTACACAATTGAATAACTTCTCACTGTGATCTGTTGGTGCTCACGCAGGAAGACTAGCTCCTTGAGCAAGATCATAAACAGTGATTGTTGCCTGTGAAATCTTACATGTGAAAAACAGTCACAAAAATAGGTATTTTTTGGAATAGACTGGCAGTGAAACACATCGAAGTAATGGGATGAGCCCAAAAGAAAGTTAAGATTTCAAACATTGAGTGAAAATTATTTAAGTGGGAGATTTAATATTATGTTTCAGTGTTATCAAAAAGTAACAATTGATTTTACTTTAAATCTGGAAAACCCTCAAAGAAACCATTTTTAAAGGTTTTAAATAATTAATGTCCAATAAAATGGTTTACATAAAGGTAAATAATCCTCAAATCAGATTATGCATCACTTAATAACCCTTAGTCAACGTAATTTATCCATACCAATTTATTCTCTGCAATAATGAAATGTAGCTCAAATTTGAATAGCTGGGCCAAATTAACATTTAAATTTTAAGTCTCCTGAGCAAAGTTTAGCTGCTATGTGCCCATGCAACTAATAGTGCACATAATGCAGTATAACATGGCCATGTCCAGCATAGATTAAAATGAAGATGCCACAGAAGGCAAACAAATGGGTACTTGATAACTGCACTATAAACATGACGAGTCTATTTCAAATCTGATCCATTGTGCACCACTATGCCAATACAAATTGTCGTCATGCTATTTAATTTTAGTTCCGGTCTAAAAAAAATACTCTTCACAGTCAAACAAAATCTGAAAATGATCATGTACACAATGGAATATTTTAATTGAAATATTGAGTTCATTGCAGAAAAAAGGGCACAGTGACTCAGTGGTTATCACTGCTGCCTTACAGCACCAGGGACCTGAGTTCGATTCCAACTTCGGGCGAAAGTCTGTGTGGAGTTTGTGCATTCTCCCTGTGTCTGCATGGGTTTCCTCCGAGTGCTCTGGTTTCTTCCCATGGTCCAAAGATGCACAGGTTAGGTGAATTGGCCATGCTAAATTGCCCATAGTATTCAGGGATCTGTAGCTTAGGTGCATTAGTCAGTGGTAAATACAGTGTAGGGGCATGGGTTTGGGTGGGTTACTCTTCGGAGGTCTTGTTGGGCTGAAGGGCCTATTTTCACACTGTAGGGACTCTATGAATTCATTTCAGTAAAGTTTTAGTCTAATGCAACAGTGCAGTCAAAATACTTCAAATGTAATTCAATTTCAAAAGTAGTCCATGCTATTACTTACACAACAGGGCTAACTTTTTCTAAATAAGCCAACAACCAAGAGTCGTAGGGTCATACAGCACAGAAACAGACCCTTCAGTCCACCCAGCGCATGCTGACCATGTTCCCAAACTAAACTAATCCCACATGTCTGCGCTTGGACCTTATCCTTCCAAACCTTTTCTATTGATGAACTTATCGAAATGTCTTTTAAATGTTGTAACTGTACATGCATACACGGCTTTCTCAGACAGTTCATTCCACACACGAAGCATTCTCGGTGTAAAAAAGTTGCCCCTCGTGTCCTTTTTAAATTTTTCTCCTTTCACCTTAAAAATATGCCCCTTTGTTTTAAACTATCCCACCCTCAGAAAAAACCATTGTCATTCACCTTATTTATGCTCCTCTTGATTTTATAAACCCCATTAATGTCACCTGTCAACCTTCTACACTCCAGTGAAAAGAGTCCCAGTCTACTTTATACCTCAAACACTCCATTCTTGGCAACATCCTGGTAAATCTTTTCTGAACCCGCTCCAGTTTACTAATATCTTTTCTCTAGCAGGGCGACCTGAACTGCACACAGTACTCCAGAGGAGGCCTTACCAATGTCGTGTACAACCTCAACATGACATCCCAACTGCCAAAGGCAAAGGTCTGAGCAATGAAGGCAAGTGTGCTAAATGCCTTCTTAACCACCTTGTCTACCTGTGACACAAACTTCAAAGAATTATGTAACTAAAATCCCTAGATCTCTCTATTCTACAACACTACCCAGGGCTCTACCATTAATTGTATAAGTCCTGCCCATGTTTGTTTTACCAAAATGCAATGCCTCACATTTATCCAAAATAAATTCCATTGCCATTCCTCAGCCCATTGACCCAATTGATTAAGATCAGGGCTAAACTGTATAAATATAACATTCCTATCACAAATGTAAGTACTGAAGAAAGAAGAAATGAGGCAGGGCGATAAGGTAAGAGCAAGGGAATTATTATTGTTATGTTACGGAAATCATCAAGAACGAGCCTTCCCTATAATTCTGCCTGCACTGTTTCTTCACAAATCTTTTGCATTTGCGAAACAGTAATATACTTCATTTTTCACTCTATCAACACATCTGAATGGCGAAAATGACTTTTGCTTAGCAATATAGTCTCTGAAAATGTGATATTAGCGTGATTATTTTCTATCACATAACTCTTAGACTTCACAGACACATTTGCCAAAGTAAATGCAGACATTTATTTGCATTTTGTATTTAAAGTAGAATATAAGACCATAAATACAGATTGGTAAATTAAATCATTTTTTGAATTCTTACTTGGTCCTTTAAAAGGGAACACTGCTTCTTTGAATGATCTCAGCAAAGTTCTTATCAAATGGCAAAGCAGGCTTGAGGGACTGAATAGCCGACTCATGCTCTTTCTATGTTTCTGTATTCTAAGCCTGTTTCTCATGATGAAAGTCTAAAAGGCCAAGTATCTTAAAGGTTCAGAATCATATTAAGTATTATAATGTGTGCATGCACCATTCTATGATGCCTTCCAGCAGTATTAGATTACAAGATTTATTCCTTTACGCTGAAAGTGTAAAAAAGGGCCAAATGAACAGGCTGTTGCAGAAGCTTTTTGCATTCTAATTAAAACTCTGAAAACTTGACTCTAATCATTTTGTTTCTAACACCATCGTCTCAGCAAGTTTGTGACTTAAATTAGATTTTGCCACTTTCAGTACATTTTAATTAGGGACTTGCATCAAAATGTTCAGGCAAACTTTGGGTGGAATCCAGCTTCATTATCTTTATTTGAATCTCAAGATGTTAATGTGATTACTTACTGCACTTTAGCCTCAAATCAAGGCATGAGGGATGACATTAAAGAATACTGCAAAAACTTGACCCTGATATGACACTGATGTGCACTTGAGCCTGGTGATTAGGAATTCCAAAATTCCATTTATCAATGCATTTGAGTCTGTCCCAGAAGCAATTTAACTCTCGACTGATGTTTTACACATGAAGATTATCTAGGTCTTTTTAACAACTTTTAGCATTTTATTTGACATGTTCTTAATATTATGAAAGAATAGACATTGCCAGTCCTTTCCACATTCTGACACATTAGGTTTCTCAAATGGACCCAAAGGACTTCAATAAGCCAAGAGCAGGTGGTCTGCCTGGAACACTTAAAAGTCCAGTAGAATATAGGAGATAGGATCTTTTGCTTTATTCTTTAATGGGATACAGGGTCACTGGTAAGGTCAGCATTTGTTGCTCATCCTTAGTTGCCCTTCTACTGTGAAGTTTGCCAACCCATTCCAGAGAGCAGTTAAGTGTCATCCACATTGCTATGCACCTGGAGTCATGTTTAGATCAAATGCAATGGATAGCAAATGTCATTCCCTAAAGGGCATTAGTAAACCAGATAGATTTTTACAACAATCAAAGGTAGTTTCATGATTACCGTTATTGAGACTAGATTTATATTCCAGATTTTATTAACTCAATTTAAATTCCATGGTGAGATGCCAAAGCCATTATGAGGGGAGAAATCACAGGATATTTAGAGGCCAACTAAACATTGTTTTGTGAAAAGGAAACTAAGTCTGTCACGGTGGCTCAGTGGTTAGCACTGCTGCCTCACAGTGCCAGGAACCCGGGTCTGATTCCAGCCTCAGGCGACTGTCTGTGTGGAGTTTGCACGTTCTCTCTGTGTCTGCGTGGGTTTCCTCCGTGTGCTCCGGTTTCCTCCCACAGTCCAAAGATGTGCAGGTTAGGTGAATTAGCCATGTTAAATTGCCCGTAGTGTTAGGTGCATTAGTTAGGGGGAATGGGTCTGGGTGGGTTACTCTTCGGAGGGTCGGTGTGGACTAGTTGGGCCAAAGGGTCTGTTTCCACAATGTAGGGAATCTAAAAAAAATTTTTAAAAATTGCCAGAGTAAAGTTGATAAAGGGGAACCAGTGTATTTATATTTCCAGAGGCAGTTGAAAGGTGTCACATAAAAGATTATTGAACAGGAGAGGAGTTAATGATATTTTGGGTAACGGATTCAAAGGGAATGAATATTGGTTCATGCACAGAAGACAAACAATCAGGACAAATGGATCTTTTTCAGGTTGGAAAAATGTAACTAGTGGAATGACACAATGATCAGTTCTAGAGCCTCAATTATTTATTATCTATATTAATGCCTGAGAAGAGGGGCAGAGTGTAATGTATCCAAATTTGCTAATGATTTGGAGATGCCGGTGGAGATAGTCACCTTTGATTATCAAAGAAATACAGAGGAATATGGTGAAAGGCAATAGAATGTTGCAGTATAGCAAAATGTGAGAGTCCTGATGGACATACTACAAAAGGTTAGCATGCAGATACAATGAGTAATTAGGGAGGCAAATATATTATTTGTTTTTATTGCAAAGGGAATGGATTGAGACATAGAGAAGTGAAGATATAGTTGTACAATGCCTATAGTGTTGTGTATACCTTAGTCTCTTTACTTAAAAACGGATATATGTGCATTGGAGGCAGACTATTGAAGATTTGCAAGGTGACTCTTGGGAAGAAGGGATTTTCTTAGAAGGAAAGATTAAGCAGGTTCAGCCTATACTTCTGAGAGTTTAGAAGAATGAAAGGTGATCTCATTGAAACATGTATGATTCTGAAGGGAGAAAACCCCAAGAACTGTGGATGCTGGAAATAAAGAAACAAAAACAGAAATTTCTGGAAAAACCTCAGCAGATCTGGCAGCATCTGTGAAGAGAATGCAGAGTTAACATTTCAGTTCTGAAGCATGATTCTGAACTGAAATTTGACAAGGTGGATGCTGCAAGGATGTTTCCACTCAAGAGAAATCTAGAACCCGGGGGCACAGTTTCAGAATAAGTGGTCTCTCTTCAATCAGTGAATTATTAATCATTGTAATTCTCTACCCCAGTGAAGGGCAAAAGATTGTAAATTTTCAAGGTTGAGTTAAACAGGTATTGGATCTAGAGATGAGTTAACAGTTTATGATATTGAGGCATGAATGTCAAATTAAGGTCACAGTCAGATCAACCATGGAAGGTGAAACAGGATTGAAGGATAAATAACTTCATCCTGCTCCTATTTTTCATATACTTCTGTCTACTTACAGGGACTCAAGTGGATCCCCATATAATGCTTACCATTTGCATTCAATTAACTTCCACTGTATTCAATTAATTAATCTATATTCTAGTAATATTGAAATATAGAGCATTTACATTAGGTGATCTTGGCTTTATAAAGAGCAGCTTTGAATTATACTTTGTCTTTTATGATTTTAGGTGGAAATATATAACACTATTTTACATGATCTAATTTAAATTGATTTTTGCAACTGGAATTCTCTAAAATGGACTGTTTCATTAATATTTTACACCTATTTAACACTAGTCATTTTATATATTAAAATTCACCAAAGGTTACCCCTCAAACGTGAATCATGTCACACTACAATGAGCCATGCTGCTGTCAATTTTAAAGTACCAGCGCAAGACATAAAATACAGTGGTCACAATTACAAATTGATTATAAGAGTTGAGTTGCATATATCTCATTACATCCAATTACGGTATCATTTAAAAGCAACATTAATGGATTACAAAATGTTGTAATTATGAATCTCAGCACTGGCTATAACTTAACCAAACTGTTTTGCCCCATGGAAGATTATTGCATGAAAACTACCTTTGATGATTTGGTAACTGAAACAGACTTTTGTAGATTGAGACATGAAAGGTAAGGACAGGCATGCATTTATATTAAGTTAATTGGACAAGACTAATTTCACATTGTAGTAGCTGCTTAATTCCCTGAGGTAGCACAATGAACCCATTCATTTTAACAAACTGCAGTATACACTGAACCGAATGGCAAGATAAATCATGCGGAAATTATAAAGTTTATGGAAATAATTTACTCCAGGTATGATCATCCCCAAAACTATCAATTGTTAAGGACTGTCTGCAGCGTTAATAGGCCAGATATGTTCTGCATGGCCGATTAAACCCTGTACAAAGAAATAAATTTCACCACAACTTCACTAAGGGCTGCATTGAAACATTGAATTCCCGTTATTTATTCTATTTACAATTTTTTTGTTCTCCCTGAGCTTGACAGCATTGTGCAATTGAGAAAGCCAATAAATGACCTGTTTCCTGATCTGCAAGGGGCTGCAGAAAATGTCGCAACTAATGTTCCTTTGCTTCATTAGCCTCAGCTATAGCTTTCACAAAGATATTAAAAAAGAAAAATACGTTTTGATTTAAGAAAAAAGACTGTTTGAACACAGGTTTGATCATGGAGGGAAACAGCAGAATAATCCATGTTTAAATCACACCATATTTTAACAAATGTAATCACAGCCAGACTATAGAAGAAATCTTATCAAACATCTGCAAGTGAGATGTGGCACTTTACCAATGAGGGTAGAGATTTTCTACTTTGAAGCTACCGGCACTCAGAACAGATAGTGAGAAATTGGAGATTTTTCAGTCATTAAAAACAGAAAATAGTAGGCTTGGGGAGTGCAGTCTCCCAATGTATACTTCTTATGTATGCTGGAAGTGGTGATGTGAAAAATCTTTTCAACAGCTGAACTGCAATCTGCCCAAAATGTTATTCCCTCCTCTGTACCACTTTACAGAATGGCCAGTAGTGAAGGAACAACTGTCTGGAAACAGTGGGGAGCAGTCAGTGGTAAGCTTTGCAACTGATTTTCCCAAGCATTTTACTGTCATTTCACCTCATTTGGCAAAGTTGATTCCAAGTTATGCTCTTGAATTAAATTCTTAAACCATTGACCTGAAACCATGGGATGTATTGAATAGAGTGGGAAAGGAAAAGTATTTATTGCTCACCCATCTCAATACTGGAAATATCAAGCACAAGTGGAAGAAAATTTTTAAAAAGGCTGTCCTAAAGGAATAATACACTGAGGGTGGCCTTAATGAGGAAAGTTTAGGATTTCCAGACCTCACAGAGCACAAGGAACTCTGCAAAGGAAAAAAACTCCCTTTCCTTCCCACCTTGTCAGTTGAGACATGTAGTAGCAGGCTGGCCTCCTTCACTCCATCTTTCTCAACTACCCACATCATTGTGGGGGGGAGAGGGGAACAGAAACCAGCCCTTAAGTAGCCATTAATTGGTCAATGAACAGCCTCAGTAGGCCTAAAGATGGACAAGCTGGCCTGGTGCCTTATGCACCCATTGTACTATGGGATCGATGGTTGACCTGTGCAGAATCTCTCAGTATCAGGATACAGATCGATGCCATCTGTGCAAGATTACACTGGGTTAATTTCGTTTTCCAATGACAAGGTCAGTGCTGCAGCCCAGGAACAGGATTTGGAAACATAGCTGGCTTTCCCCCAGGCCAGGTGCCAGTAACTAGACACACACGTCTCACCAAAGGGGTGGGGTGGGGAGTGGGAGAGGGTGGTGGTAATCACAACACTACAGAGTTCAGTCAGAAGAAATTCCATTCATTTAATCTTCAGGTGCTCTGTGATCACTGTTACTACTTTCTGGTAGTTCGTCCTTGTTCTCCTGGCAACTGCCACAACTGTACATCGTAAAGCCATCTATTGGACCTAATGGTCCAGGTGCCTCACAGGGCTGGTTACTGGGGAAAGGTGACCACCGCTACCATGACTGATGACATCACTATGCTAGCCCCAACTGATGCGAGCAAACGTTTAATGCCGCCCATGCTTCAACCAGAACTGCCTGGAGCAGGCAACAAGGTTTATGAGATGCGGTTCCACTGCTTGGAACGGTTGGTATGTGGGGTTGAGGTGGGGACTGGGGCACTGGGATACCCCAATATAGTCCAGACAGAATCTGCTGCCTCATCCTGCCATTCTGTGCTCTATGCAACTGGAGCAATGAACGAGACAATGTGCTACATCACAAGGAATGAAGAGAATTGGAGCAACCTTGCAAGGAGGAGGACAAGGACATTGGAGAGGGGGAGCTCTCCTTGTCCATATCAGAGCTCAGTTGTGTGGGATAGGGTAGTTAACAAGGCCAGTCAGCTAAGACATGACAAGAGACCTTGTTAGGCCTGCGGAGAGAAACCCTCTGTGAAATTTGACAAAACTGGCATTTAGCCAAGACATCATGAGATTTAGCCCAAACGTGTGTATTGTTAAAGAGAATGCTACAGTGGAAGTAATTGTTTTGATTTCAAAATGAACAAGGTAGACACTACAAATATTTTTCTTACAAATATGATGTACACATAAGAAACGTACACCCAGAATTACTCATCCATTGCATTTTTGTCAAGCAGTATTAACACGTACAGATGGATTCAAAGAAATAAGTGTTAAGGGTGAAGGAAAAAAAGTGTAAAGTCAGTTCAATGGTCCCTGCCTTCAGTGTTTTCTCAGTGTTTTCTGAGATGATTCTTTTGGCTTGTCAGAGATTGCTACTCCATAATCTTCCCTCTCCAGGTACTTTCACTTGCTTACATCAGGCACAGAGTGACTGGTTCACACTTATAAAGTCTCTGACTTATTGGTCAAAAAGTACAGATTACTGCAAATAAATAAATAAACTTAGAAATAAACTGGCTTTCCTGAGGTTTGATGTTTTTTTTCCGCAGAAAAAAGGGCAGCTCCTTCCTCTTCAGAATTCTGATAGCTTCTGACCAAACGTTTATATCCACAACTGTTTAGCTACCTGGGAGCCAACCACATTTTTGGTGGCATGCAAAAGGCCCTTGTCATTGACAAGTGGACTCCAAACTACAGACCAATCAAGTTGCCAGTTGCCAGTTGAATACTGCCTTCTTCTCTACTCACCAACCCAGCTCCAGTTCCAGCTCAACTGTAACTTCTCCCACTACTTGAATAAAAAGGTAAAGTCGTCATAGTCCCACTCTCTCAGGAGAGGGAGGTGACTGATGGTGGTTTAAGCTGAGGCTCACTACATTTCAACTGAGAGACAACATCAAAAAGTTAGGACTTTCAGGGTGACCTCAGTTGGCACAGAAATTGAATCCATACTGCTGGTATCATTCTGCATTATAAATCAGCTGTCCAGTCAACTGAGCTATCTGACTCCCAACACTTGAACAACAGCACTTACAATGAGCATCAGGCAACTTGTTTTTAGAAAGTGCAGCAATTCTTCCCACAATCCTTGTTGTTTAACATGTGAAATGTCCTTTTCACTTTTCAGTCCAAAATGAAAAATACAGAAAAAATAAAAAGGTATGATCTTTGTAATATCATGCATTTCCTGATGCGTGAACAAACATACAAGGAACATAGATTGAAGTGATAACTTTGCTTATTTATTAATTTAAGTTTAATCTCAAAAGATAAAGTCCCCTGTTGACCTACACCATGTTGATTTTCAGAATTTCTAACGTCACCCAACATCCCATTAAATTGTGCTTGGCACATCCAACACCCAGGACATCGAAGATCTACTAAACATGAAACGTGTATACTAATTGAAATGATACTTTATTGTGGAATTTGCTTATCTGCATTGTCAGACTCTCATTAATTGCATTGTTATAATTGTACCTATTACATTAGTCACAAGGATATCTCTAAAAGTTTTAAGTGAGAATGTAGGGGATGACAAATAAGTTTGCAGATGATATGAAGATCGGCCGGGGACGGTTAATAGTGAGATTATAGGGTAATATAGATGAATTGGTCCAACGGGCAGATTACAGAGGAATCTTGGAGTGTTTGTCCACAGATTCTTGAAGGCGGCAGAACAGGTTAATAAGGCGGTTAAGCAGGCATATGGGACAAATGCCTTGATCATTCATAGCATAGAGTATAAGAGTAGGGAGTTATATTAGAGTTATACAAAACATTGATTTGGCCACAGCTGGAGTATTGCATGAAGTTCTGGTCACTACACTAGAGGAAAGATGAGGGGCTAGAGAGAAGATTCACCAGAATGTTGCCTGGGTTGGAGCAGTTAAGCAATGAAAAGAGGCTGGATACGTTAAGGTTGTTTTATTTAGGGCAGAAAATGCTGAGGAATGGGACCCTGACTAAGGTCTGAAAGATTATGATGAGCGTGGACAGGGTTGATAGGAAGCAGCTGTTCCCCTTAACTGAAGGGTCAATAACGAGGGGCATAATTTAAAGGTGAAGGGCAGATGGCTATAGAAGGGATTTTAAGAAATATTTTTCAACCAGAGTATGGTGGGAATCTGGGATGCCCGACTGGGAGGACAGTACAGGCAGGAAACCCCACAGCCTTTATGGGATACGTGGATGAGCACTTGAAATGCCGTAATGTTCACGTCAATGGGCCAAGCACTGGAAACAGGGGTGAGTGAGGATAAGTTAACACAGACCCGATGTGCCAAAAGGTCTCATCTGTGCCATAAGGTCTCATCTGTGCCATACAACTCATTGACTCTATGATACATAGAAATTGAGAACAAAGAGGCAGCTAAAACTCCTATGTGGAGAAGATGCACTTGAACATTTACTTTGTGGCTAAGTTACCTAAGTTTTTAATTGTGATTTAAGGATTTATTTTGTTTCACTTAGTGGTTAGGAAATAACATGTACTTTTTTATCATATTCAAAAAGTACTTCATAATTAGTGAAAACTTCTGAAAGGCAGAAGGTTCTTCAAGAAATCAGCTGTCACTGGAGATTTGCACACAGCAAGGTCTCACAAACTGATTATCTCTTATGTTCACCAGTACATGTGAACATCACTTTAACATCTCATCTGTGAAACAGCATTTGTGTCAGTTCCAATAGGTACCGATGAATGGAGTGAGATTTAAACCCATAATCTATCAGCTGAGTCAAGCTGCCACATGGTGTATACAGAAGTGAAATACCAATTAATCTGTTGCAGAAATTTTAAACTCCAAAGTGATTATGTAATATTCATTTGTGTCAGATTTCAGATTACCTTGTTCACCGAAACTATGAGAGATAATGGCCCAGAGTCTGAATTTGAAAGACCAAGGACAAAATCTTCTTTTCCAGGCATTGGGAAGGTAGGAAGAATATTTAATTAGGCAGGGTGGTGGTGTACTCAACCTCACACCTCCTCCATCCTGCCCCACTATTCATTCTTGTATTCACCCACTCATCCATTCACATTGAACCTTTAAACCTTTGGGCGGCACGGTGGCACAGTGGTTAGCATGCTGCCTCACAGCGCCAGAGACCCGGGTTCAATTCCCGCCTCAGGCGACTGACTGTGTGGAGTTTGCACATTCTCCCCGTGTCTGCGTGGGTTTCCTCCGGGTGCTCCGGTTTCCTCCCACAGTCCAAAAGATGTGCAGGTGAATTGGCCATGCTAAATTGTCCGTAGTGTTAGGTAAGGGGTAAATGTAGGGGTATGGGTGGTTTGGGCTTCGGCGGGTCGGTGTGGACTTGTTGGGCCGAAGGGCCTGTTTCCACAATGTAAAGTAATCTAAAAACCTATCTTGTACCACCAGTGCTGTAAAAAAGAGATATGTTGTATCGTCTCCTTGATGTTCCAATCCTACAGAGTACTCGATTAATAGTAAGATTCTTGATAGTGTAGATGAGCAGAGAGATCTCGGTGTCTATGTGCATAGATCCCTGAAAGTTGCCAGCCAGGTTGAAAAGGTTGTTAAGAAGGTGTACGGTGTGTTACCTTTTGTTGGTAGAGGGATTTAGCTTCAGAGCCATGAGATCATGTTGCAGCTGTACAAAACCCTGGTGCGGCTGCACTTGGACTACTGCATACAGTTCTTGTCGCCATATTATAGGAAGAATGTGAAAACATTAGAAAAGGTGCAGAGGAAATTTAGCAGGATGTTGCTTGGTCGGGTGGGAAGGTCTTAGAAGGAAACGCTGAGGGACTTGAGACTGTTTTTGTTAGAGAGAAGAAGGTTAAGAGGTGACTTAATAGAGACATACAAGATGATCAGAGGATTACATAGAGTGGAAAATAAGAGCCTTTTTCCTCGGATGGTGATGGCTAGCTCAAGGGGACATAGCTTTAAATTGAGGGGTGATAGATATAGGACAGATGTCAGAGGTAGGTTCTTTACTCAAAGAGTGGATCGCCCTGTCTGCAACAGTAGACTCACCAATTTTAAGGGGACTTATGAATGAGAATGAAATGGTGTAGGTTAGATGGGCTTCAGATTGGTTTCACAGTCAATGCAACACCGAGGCCTGAAGGGCCTGTATTGCACTGTAATGTTCTATGTTCTATGTACAATGGGGCTCCTTGATGGATGCTGCAATCTACATTTCTAGAGAAGTCAGGCTCAGAATTCCTGGGAAAAATTACTGAGCAGGGGTATGGGAAATTTGAGTGAAGCAGCAATTATGATACGAAAGTCGGAGGAGTTGTTGACAGTGAGGAAGGATGTGGCAGGTTACAGCAGGATATAGAGAAGCTGCAGAGCTGGGCAGAAAGGTGGCAAATGGAATTCAATGTACCAAATGTGTTCTATGTTCTATGTACAATGGGGCTCCTTGATGGATGCTGCAATCTACATTTCTAGAGAAGTCAAGCTCAGAATTCCTGGGAAAGATTACTGAGCAGGGGTATGGGAAATTTGAGTGAAGCAGCAATTCCTGCTGCCCAGAAAACCCAATCTATTGTCTCACTGTGTTAGAAGTGAGAGGTTTATTTTCAATTCTAAGTAATTCTGATTCAACTCCAAATGCATGAAGAAAATATTTAAAGAATGGGAAAATTCAGACTGTAACAGCTACATAAGATCAAAAACAGAATTGTGCCTTTTCATTTTTTTTGGTGATACAATGTTTTACAGCAAAAATAAATTAAATCTATGAGTGAACAGTGAAGATAAGATAAGCAGAAACCAAATCATCTTATAGAATCATGGAATCATACAATTTCACAGTACAGAAAGAGGCTACTTGGATCCATCATGTCTGTCCTGGCTCCTGAAAGTGCTACCCAGCTAGTTGCTTTCTCTGTCCCGATCTCTGTAGCCCTCATAATTCATAATTTTCAAACATATATCCAGTTCTCTTTTACAAACTTCCTCTGGAATCTGCCTCCACAATTCTCCCAGAGAAGTGCTTTCCAAATCTGAACAATTCTCAAAGCCAAGAAGTTTCTCCGTATCCTTGATGTCTTGCTGACAATCCTGAAACTGTGACTCCTAGTTACTGACATATCAACTCGTGGAAACAGAATATTCTTCTTTACCCTGTCAAAATTATTCATAATTTTTAACACCTCAATAAAGTCATCTCTTAATATTCTCTGCTCTAAGGAAAATAAGCCCAATTTATCTCATCTTTCCTTGTTTCTAAAATCCCTCATTGCTGGTATCATTCTAGTAAATTTCCTTTGAACTCACTCCAGGCCTTCAACATCATTAGTTTATTCGGGCTAAACCAATTTGATTTATAGATAACATTACATGAAAAGTGTGAGAAATTACAGTACTCTTCATTACTTTGCGCCATCTTAGTTCAAATACACTTACTCTTAAGCAGAAGGCCATAGCTGGATACAGAAGTCTCGTGGTGATGTGACTGGACTGTGATCAGAGAACAGAGGATCTTATCAACAAAAGTTAGAGAATTCAAATTCAGTTGGAGAAGAATCTGGCAATAAAAAACACAACCAGTATCAGTAAAAGGGGCCACAACATACTAAAAATCATATATCTGTTAAAAATGCTTCAATAATATCCTAGTAGGAAGTTTGTCATCCTTATTCTGGTCAACTTAGAATTCCTGTTCCCAGCAGTACAGCTGATGACCTGTGTGGGTTAGCAGTGGTAGAACAGGAGAAACTATAAACGGCAATAAATAGTGCCAACAAAGTCACGTCCCAGGAATTAAATTTCAATAATAAAAGTCAGCTGGATGGGCCAGTCGGTGTTTTCCTGCCAATTAGTTTTATTGATCAATTGTGGAATCCTGGGTGAAACAGTGAAGGAATATTGATAAACCAGAGATGCCATCACTAAGACAAGTCAATGTGTTATTTAATTGTTACCTGGAGTATAAAGTCCATCTGCACTGTTACTGAAGAACTTTGAAAGTCCAGCATTCTCAATCATCAACAAAAAATAGATTAAATGGCCCTCCATCCATTTGCTGGTTTTGCCACCACTTGACAAATGGCCAACCTTATTTGCCTATTTCAGAATTCGAAAGCAAGTCATTGGCTATAAAGAATTTTTGGGACTTCCAAATGTTGAATAAATCCAAATTCTAGTTCAAGTAGACAAAAAAAAACGTCAGGTGCGGGCTCTCTGTGATTTTTTGCTTTTTATATTTTCTCTTTTGCCCTCGCGCACCCCAGTCTGTTTCACAGTATATTTTTTTCTGATTAGGAGAATTGGATTATTGAGTTGTGATTTATCTCATTGATTTTCATCAATGTTAATAATTAAACTGATATTTCCATGAGACATGGTTCTGTACAGAAGAAGAAGAAGTTGGAAAAGCCTGGACATGATAAAGGTGAAGCATTAGCAGAAAATATTAAAAGTCAATCAGAATCTAAAAGGAGAATATAAGCACATTCAAAGATATGCCTGTATTTCTTCCACGTAAAAACTACTTCATATTGTTTCTGCGCTATCTCCCACTAATGACCAGGCTGTAGAGACAAAAATGTTGACAATGAAAATCCAAAATTATAGATTTGGTTGTTAATTGCTACTGGGTTGATATTTCAAGATAATGACGGTGAAGTAGGCAGCATCCGGGCTGAGTCCAGAGCATCCCCTTTTCATTCACTTCCCTTTTCTTGTTCCCTTTGTTAATTTTTTAGTTTTTATTAAAATTACTGTGTGGAGGAAGTGGCGGTGACCGCTTCGGAGCATCACACCAGCTGAGGGCCTGGAGGGTAGCCGATGACAAGGAGTCGGCAGGCCAAGCCAGGGTGGGACAGCCATTGGTCAGTAGGCCAGAGCAGAATGGGACAGCGAGCGGTCAGCAAGCTGGAGCAGAGTAGGACAGCCGATGGTCAGCAGGCCAGAGCAGAGTGGGACAGCCATTGGTCAGTAGGCCGGAGTAGAGTGGGACAGCGAGCGGTCAGTAGGCTAGAGCAGAGTGAGACAGCCACAGTCAGTGGGCTGAAGTAGAATGGGACAGCCAGTGGTCATCGGGCCAGAACAGAGTGCGGCAGTCAGTGGTCGGTAGGCCGGAGCAGAGTGGGACAGCCAGTGGTCATCGGGCCAGAACAGAGTGGGACAGTCAGTGGTCGATAGGCCGGAGCAGAGTGGGATAGCTAGTGGTCAGTAGCAAGGAGCAGAGTGGAACAGCCAGTCGTCAGTGATCCAGAGCAGAGTGGTACAGCCAGCGGTCAGTAGGCCGGAGCAGAGTGGGACAGCCAGTGGTCAGTAGGCCAGAGCGGAGTGGGACAGCCAGCGGTCAGTGGGCTGGAGCTGAATGGGACAGTCAGCAGCCAGTAGACCGGAGCAGAGTGGAACAGCCAGAGGTCAGTGGGCTGGAGCAGAGTGGGACAGCCAGAGGTCAGTGGGCCAGGACAGAGTGGGACAGCCAGCGGTCAGTAAGCTGGAGCAGAGTGGGACAGCCAGCAGTTAGTAGGCCGAAGCAGAGTGGGACAGCCAGCAGTCAGTCGGCTGGAGTGCAGTGAGACAGCCAGAGTTTGGCAGGCCAGAGCAGAGTGGGATAGCCAGCAGTCAGTAGGGTAAAGCAGAGTGAGACAGCCAGCAGTCAGCGGGCCGAAGCAGAGTGGGACAGCCAGCGGTCAGTAGGCTGAAGCAGAGTGGGACAGCCTGCGGTCAGTGGGCCAAAGCAGAATGGGACAGCCAGTGGTCAGTAGGCCGAAGCAGAGTGAAACAGTCAGTGGTCAGTGGGCTGGAGCAGATTGGGACAGCCAGTGGTCAGTAGGCCGAAGCAGAGTGGAACAGTCAGCGGTCAGTGGGCTGGAGCTGAGTGGAACAGTCAGCGGTAAGTAGGCCGAAGCAGAGTGGGACAGCCAGTGGTCAGTAGGCCGAAGCAAGTGGAACAGTCAGCAGTCAGTGGGCTGGAGCTGAGTGGGACAGCCAGTGGTAGGCAGGCTGGAGTAGGGTGGGACAGCCAGCAGTTAGCGGGCCGGAGTAGGGTGGGACAGCCAGCAGTCAGCCGGCCGGGGTGAAGCAGAGAGGCTGGCAGGTTGAGAGCCTGGAGCGAGAGAATTGGCAAACTGGGTGCACGGTGTGGTCAGCCTTGTGAGCCTGGTTGGAGGCGGCCCAGTGCGGGGGAAAGTGAGACCATGTGTGGAAAGCCCCCAGTGTTAAGTGACTGCAGACTATAGCAGGACTGCAATATCTATCTTTTAACTTTATTTTCCTAATTTATACCATGAATAATTGTAATGTAGGATTTTTAGCTTTTGTCTTTATTTCTCTATTTTTGTATCTAATCTATTTTAGTACCTTAGATTTGTGAGTATGTACTTTGTACCTAAGATGGTGTCGTGTGTGACAACATGGTATACTTTTCATGTTACTCCTGTATTTTTGTACTTCAGTCCCTGTAAATAATAAAACCTAATTCTTCTAAGGTTGATCTGGTTTGAGTTCTGCAAATCAGAGACAACGAACTCGAAAATCACTAATCTTAACAAGGAATAAAGATGATTTTGCTGTGCCAGTGATCATTTGGACAAAGTCAGTTTTTAGACCAAGAAGGAACGTCATATCTTTAACATTCTGTTCAAACATCTGCTACCAAATAAAATATCCAAAATTCTGCTGGAGACTTTTTTTTGTAATCAGTTCTGCCGTGAATGATGGTAATTATGTATTTATAACAGCTGAGATCAAATCCTTTAAATCCTCAATACTGATGTGTTTTATATATTTTTTAAATTAAATATTTCATTGTGCATTTTACATATTCATGTTCATTGACTGATTATACATTATAGTGGTTGCAATGAGGTCAGCCAGGTGGAGCTCATAGAATATGAGTTCCCTGATTGTACCAGATTAACTGTCCCAATCAGGGAGCTCTGGCTGAAGGATATAAACAGAAATTCTGTTCACTCTGAGAGCTGGCTCTGAGGGAGCTGGATCAGTGTCAAAGACTCTCCATGTGTAAATAAAGGGTGACTTGGTGATGGAATACCAGCCTCTGTGGAGTTATTTCACAAAAGTTATAAAAAATCCAAGTATTAACTTCTCCTGCATGCCTATTATGCTAATACAAATGAAAGAATAATTGAAAATATAATTTACAATGCTTGCTGCTCAAAAGGTTAATGAAATATAAATCTGTGTGTTTTGCTTGTTTAAGTTTTTGATGATGAACAAAAATCTTGCCATTGCAATGGTTTATCTTTATTAAAATAAATGGGAATGCTCATGGCCTGGGACTGAATGCATTTATATCATCGATCATTGGATTTAGATGCTTTTCTCAATTTCCTCTTATTGATCCATTGGACTGAATCTGGATTACTATATTATCAAGGGAGAGTTTCATGTTTTGATTAAGTGAGAGACAGCAGTACTTTTCATTCCACAGTTTTTAAAAGGTTGGCAAATTTGTGAAATTAAATCAAAACATGTATATTGCATCGCTCAGAGTGGGGTTTAATATTCTGGCAATTAAATTCAATCCCAATCTCTATTTGATGTCCTCGAATTGCATTTTCTCTCAAATACAGGGTGGTAAGGTGCCTCAGTAATTATCACTGCTGTCTCACAGCGCCAGGGATCAGGGTTCGATTCCAGC
The DNA here is from genome assembly GCF_004010195.1 of Chiloscyllium plagiosum. NCBI lineage: Eukaryota > Metazoa > Chordata > Chondrichthyes > Orectolobiformes > Hemiscylliidae > Chiloscyllium > Chiloscyllium plagiosum. The sequence goes on along the minus strand of NC_057729.1, from coordinate 39,402,163 downwards.
CTTGGGTGACTGTTGGAGTCTACACATTCTCCTTGTGTCTAGAACATAGAATATAGAACAGTACAGCACAGAACAGGCCCTTCAGCCCACAATGTTGTGCCAACCACTGATCCTCATGTATGCATCCTCAAATTTCTGTGACCATATGCATGTCCAGTAGTCTCTTAAATGTCCCCAATGACCTTGCTTCCACAACTGCTGCTGGCAATGCATTCATGCTCTCACAACTCTCTGTGTAAAGAACCCGCCTCTGACATCCCCTCTATACTTTCCTCCAACCAGCTTAAAACTATGACCCCTCATGTTAGTCATTTCTGGCCTGGGAAATAGTCTCTGGCTATCGACTCTATCTACGCCTCTCATTACCTTGTATACCTCAATTAGGTCCCCTCCCCTCCTCCTTTTCTCCAATGAAAAATTTCCGCGTTCAGTCAACCTCTCTTCATAAGATAAGCCCTCCAGTCCAGGCAGCATCCTGGTAAACCTCCTCTGAACTCCAAAATGCATCACCTCGCATTTATCCAGGTTGAACTCCATCTGCCACCTCTCAGCCCATCTCTGCATCCTGTCAATGTCCTGCTGCAGCCTACAACAGTCCTCTATACTGTCAATGACACCTCCAACCTTTGTGTCGTCTGCAAACTTGCTGACCCATCCTTCAATCCCCTCATCCAAGTCATTAATAAAAATTACAAACAGTAGAGGCCCAAGGACAGAGCCCTGTGGAACACCACTCACCACTGACTTCCAGGCAGAATATTTTCCTTCTACTACCACTCGCTGTCTTCTGTTGGCCAGCCAATTCTGTATCCAGACAGCTATGTTCCCCTGTATCCCATTCCTTCTGACCTTCTGAATGAGCTTACCACGGGGAACCTTATCAAATGCCTTGCTGAAGTCTATGTGGGTTTCCTCCCACAATCCAAAGATGAGCAGGTTAGGTGAATTAGCTGTGCTAAATTGCCCAAAGCATTCAGGGATGTGTAGGTTAGGTGCATTAGTCAGGGTAGGGGAATAGGTCTGGGTGGGGTATTCTTCAGAAGGTCGGTGTGGACTTGTTGGGCCAAAGGGCCTGTTTCCACACTGTAGGGATTCTAATAAGTTTTTATCTTGGGAATATTGACCCAGTTGTGAAATTAAGAACAGAAGATTTTTAATGGTCTGACTGAATTGTAACAGAATACCTAACATCAACTTCTCTGGTTTAATCAGCAGTAGAGGAGGCAAGACTGAACAATGGTCATGATAATTTCCAACAATTGAAAGGCTGGATACGTTTTTACTGAAGCAGAATTTAGTGCCACCATGATCACAAAATTGTGACAAGGCTCAGCAGGCAATAAATAGCTGTGTTGTTACTTGGAGTTCTGAAAGGAAATAGGTTTTCACAAACATCAATTTTGCCTTCTCTCAATTATAGGCTCCACTACACTCCAGAATTTAATTAAGGTTGAAGTGACATCAATTGGTTGCTCAAACTGGCTACTGTAAGAAAGGACAACTTATCACAATCAACTTACGAACTTACGTTATAGGTACTATTATAAACTAATTAATCCTATCTGTTGTTTCATGGTAAACATTCACCAAGTGGACAATAAAGATTTCAACTATCATTAAACCTTTGTATTAAAATCAATGTGCTGTCACCTGTGATAAAAAGACTATGCTGGTGTCGATTTTAAGAGAATCCAGAATAGGTGGCAGACACCATAATGCATCAGCCCATTTATAGCATTTAGTCATCTTTTGACATTGTCACAAAAGCATATTGTCACGAAAGCTTCTTGGCCTTTAAATTAGGGCATGTCCATTTTGATACTAGGCTATAAGTACCATTGATAAAAGTAACATTTCTAAGCCTTGCGTCTTGTTTCAATGAAAGCAATGTTCATTACAGAGCTGCCAGTGAATTGTTAATGAAAATCAAGCTGCTACTGACAACTCAGTGGTGCCCAGGCCAATGTGAATTACTGCATCTATTTTTGTTTTGACAAGATATCATCTGTCATTTCATGTTTATGCTTAATTTAACTCTTACATTTTATATTTATAATTGGTTGCTGGATTTTGGTAGAATTTTTGATTATATTATTTGTTTAAAATGTGGTGTAAACCAATTGCATCCAATTCGACTGGGGTGGCCAGCAATCTATGAATTGTAACATTGAGTGTACACTTCTAGGTAGCAATCACTTCTTGGTAGTAATTTTCAATTCTGCACTGCAATAGAATCCAGGCTTATTGTCAGATTTTCAATAGGTCATTCCAAAAAGCTGGGAATCACAGAAGAGTTGTTAATAAATTAGTTAGTTGGAAAAAAAGAGACAGGAAAGGACAGAGACAGTCTCCACATTAGGAATCTACAGTTAGTTGTACCGCTGGGAAGATAACTTCCACATTATCAGGAGCAGTTGGATGCCTCTGTGCTGTTAGTTAGCAACTAATTCCCAGTTCTAAGTGTTGGATTCTGGAGACAGACTAGGTCCTGGGGAGTTGAGAAAGTGGGAAGGTGATTGGTTTGGTGTTAGGGGAAGCCATAAGGTGCTCAGGAGAAGCCTGTAAGTATTAATATTTCAGTACAGTTGAGTGAGTGGGGTTGAAAAGCTGACACGCACCATTTGCTTGATGCAACCCAGCGAAGTTAGAACTCAGGGAAAAACCAGGGGCAGGACTGGCTCGATGAATCTAGAAGTCAGTGAAAAGCTGGAATATCACTATGAGTGAGCACTGGAATGCTGTTTCAGAGTCCAAGGGAGCATCGACCTGGGAAAAGAGGGTGATTGACTGGAACAGGAGCAGTCATTGAGGCTGAACAATGCGAAAGTGAGTTTCCAAGCCGGATAATAGTAGTGAAGAATTTTAATCCCTTGTGAAGTTTAATGAGGTTTGATAAACCATTGGGTCAGTACCATTTGGGGGAACTGCTGACAAATCAATGGGATCTATCTTGATTACATTTGCTGTTTGATCTGTGCTGTGGGATGTTCAATATTGGCAAATGAATGAATACATGAATAGGCAAGATAGGAGCAGAAGAATGCTAATTCACCCCCTTAAATAAGATCATGACTGATTTTTTTATGTTTCAGATTCTACAATTTCCATCCCCCCCAATGGCCATTTATTCTTTTGCCCTAATGAGAATCCAACTGCTTCTGCCTTAAAAGTATTCACTTAAATGCTTTCTTTGAAAGTGTTGCAAAATCAGGCAACTATCCAAAAGAAAAAAAATTCTCCTCATCTTTGCTCTGAAAGGTGACCCTAATTTTAAAACAGTGGCTCTTAGTTCTGTAACTACTCAGAAGAAGTAATACCCTTTACACATTCACCTTTTCAAGACCTTTCAGAACCTTGCACACACTATTTAAATCATCTCTCACTTGCCTAAACTTAACTGGAAACGAGGCCAATTTGTCCAACCTATCCTCATAAGACAAGCTATTCATTCCAGGTAAAAACAATGACTGCAGATGCTGGAAACCAGATTCTGGATTAGTGGTGCTGGAAGAGCACAGCAGTTCAGGCAGCATCCAAGGCGCTTCGAAATCGACGTTTCGGGCAAAAGCCCTTCATCAGGATTCCTGATGCTGCCTGAACTGCTATGCTCTTCCAGCACCACTAATCCATATTCATTCCAGGTATCAATCTAGTGAACCTCATCCAAGCCATCTCCAATGTATTTATAGTCTTCATAAATAAAGAGACCAAACCTGCACACAGTATTTGAGGTGTAATTTTCACCACTACCCAGTTTAACTGAAGCATAACATCCTTACCTTTATGTTCAATTCTTGTTATAATAAAAGCTAGTATCCTACTTGCTTTCCTGATTATATGTTGCACAAGCATGTTGTATTTTTGTGACTCATGCATGAGAACATCTAAATCCTTCTGCACCTTGGAATTCTGCAGTTATTTTCCATTTACTCTGCTTTTTTATTCTTCAGTTTTATTGCTCTGCTGTCAAAATTAAAAACTTCACATTTTTATACATCTGGCAGATTTTTGCTCACTCATTCAACCTTTCTATATCCATCTGCAAATTCCTTATGTCTTCTTCAAAACATGCTTTTCTATCTATCTTTGTGTCATCTGCAGATTTTGTTATCATTCCTTTGTTGTCCTCATTCTAGTCATTGTTGTAAATTACAAAATGTTAAGATCCCAGCAGAGTCGTACTCTACTCATTCACATCCTACCAAACAGATAAGGAGCAATTTATGATGACTGTTTGTTTCTGACAACCAGCCAATCCTCTATCCATGCTAATATGGAGCCCCTAACTTCTGCAAAAAACCTTTAAAGTGGTTCCTTTTCAAATGCCATTTAGAAATGCAATACAGTTAAAGGCTTCCTTTTAGCGACAACCCTTTTCTCCTTCAGTTTTGTTTTCTTTTATCTCTCTAGACTCTAAAGTGCTATCAAGCAAAACCAAGTGACCCTCCCATCACCAAAATCACTGTGACTTTATTTTGTGTTTTAACTACTGTCTACTGCCCATAAAAAAACAACTTTGCTCCTTCAAAGTTGTCTCATAAATTAGCTAAACATGATTTCCCTTTCATGAAATCATGACAAAACCAATCTTCCTGATTGCTTTGAGTTTTTCTAAATGTCCAGCTATGACCTCTTTAATGATTAATTTTATGACCTTTCTAATACCAATCTAACATTAGACAGAATTGATTACTAATAGTTACTAAATCTAATTCTGGCTGCTGGACATTAGTTATACGTATACTGTTGATTTTACTACTGCTCTAACCTGTACACCAAAGTTTACTATTGTTTGTTCAAAGTGAGGAATCTGTGGCTTTGTTGATATAGTAAATACCCTGGATCTCACACTTTGTCTGCTTTAAAAATGAAAATGAATGCTCACTAGCCAACTTGTGAGCAAAATTTGGTAGCCTGGTTCAGATGCATAACAAAAAGGGAATTATAAATTTAGTTCAAAGAGATTTGTTGATTTCATGTTAACTGACCTTGTTTCTGAGGCAATTTCTATTCAATCATTGCTCCTTCACAAGCAACATTAGTTTCAGCCTAAGAAACAGACAGTAATTGTCTAAATACTCACATTGTAATAATGTAATAAGACAATTGTAATAAGCAGGAAATTGTCACTTTAACCAATAGTTGTATTAGCAGAAACTGTAAATTTCTGTTGACTACAAGGCCTAATCAGAGTAACTCAAAAACCATGTCCACTGAGACAGAGCTAGTTTGAAATGTTTTGGACCCATTTATGATTTTGTTTAAACTTTCCCAAATTATCCAATAAACTAGGATTGATCTACTCCTATACTGTTCTCTGTTTCTATACAAATCATGCAATGACCAAAAAGGTATGACCACAACCTCCCTCCTCATCCCCTGACTCCCTTCCTCTCACGCCACTGCTCCCTGCCACCAATTGGATTCATTCCTCGCATTGACCAATCAGGTCGTACCCTCTACCTGTCTTCACCTATCCCCACTTCACCACCCTCCCCCCACCTCCCTTTTTATCTGCAGCTCCCTCCACACCCACCCCCAGCCCTGAAGAAGGGTTACCCGCCTGAAATGTCGACTTCAACACCTGACAACATAATAAGAGCAGATAGTTTATTTATTGGCATATTAGTTATCAGTTCCTTTGATTGATGATGTTGACACTTATTCAGTACCTTGTCTTAGTTCATTTGCAGGATGCTAATGCTGCCATCTGTCATCAAGCTACTATATCTATTCATCATTCCCAAGAGTTCACTTATTGTCATACAGCTTCTCCCTGGAAAGTTCTGCTGCCTGATGCTTTTCCTTTTTATTCAGTTAGTTTGCTAATGACTGGTATTTTAAAATGGGAGAACATTTGTGCACTTCCCACAAATGTATTTGGAATCATTTTAACATGAATTAAAACAAAAGGATATAAAGCAATTACAGAATCTTGATTGTTTGAAGAAGTGATATTAAGAAATAAATTTAGCTGACTCCAAATCGGTACATTACTAAAATTTAATTAAAATTTGAAGATTCCATTTTGAAGACAATGGTGTAGATTACCATGACAGGAGATATCTGTTAACATAGAGTCATAAAGATGTACAGCATGGAAACAGACCCTTTGGTCCAACCCGTCCATGCCGACCAGATATCCAACCCTGGCAACATGCTTGTAAATCTTTTCTGAACCCTTTCAAGTTTCACAACATTACTCCACAGTTATCGAGAGCTGATCAGACACAATGAAATATTTACTATATTTTTTTTTTTCTCTATCTACCAGAAGGAATATTAACATTGTCTTGTTTAATCATCAAGCTGTTCAATTCAAGCATGTAGTCAAGATGCCCCCTAATCAACCTGACAGCATACTAATTATCCAGGTATTCTCAAGCTATTAGGAATACAAAATTGCTATGTATAACAATTGTTTATTTTCAATCTGGAATGCCACGAAATTAGAGCGTTATTATGAAACCTTACATGTTTAAATAAGAACTTGACCATTACAAGTTGAATATCATCTCAATCTAATTGTTAGAATAAGATGTACCAATCGATTCCAAGAGCAGGGCAATAACTGGATACAAAGATTATAATTGTCTGTTTGGAACATGTCATCAGTCATGGACTGTTCAGCTTCATGTTCCTGATGTGCCATTCAGGTTTAGCTTAAGATACAGATCAGCCTATTTCCATTTACCAATTTATTTCCATTTCCTTTAATACCTAACCTAACAAGCTTCTTATCTACTTCAAGTTTTAAAGGTTCAGTTAATCTAATTTCAGCAGCTTTTGGCATGGAAAGAGTTCCAAATCTCCACCAGCACTTGTGTGAAAAATGCTTCCTGACATCACCGCTAATTTTAAAATTATGACTCTTTGTTCTGAACTCGTTCACCAAAGAGAATACATTTCTCTCTCCCTATCCTAACAATTCTTTTAATCATCTGAAAGCACCTCAATTAAATTATCGAGATGGTTTATCCAGTTGATGAAATAGCTCTTCATCTACTAAAATCAAAGGAATACATGCCTCTTGTGTGCAGAAGTTCCTAATTGAGTTCTTCATATCTCAGAGACCTATATTGTGTGCCTGCCGAGGTCAGTGTATCTACCCTATGGTGCAGTATGAAGGACTCAAAAACAAGGACACGGAGAGAAATCATTGCCCCTGCTGTGCCTTCTGTTCCTGAGACCTTTATCCTCACATCTTGTTTCTATTCACTCATGGGTTGTGGCCATCACTGGCTGGGCAAGCATCATTGGACATCTCTATTTGGATGGTGCTGGTGAGTTGCCCATTGGCAACTTTTAGGTGTCCAGAATTGGGAACTACAGTTGAGTCCAACTGTTTTTATAGATTAAGAAAATCCTCTTCGCTTTTTTACTGCATGCCTCTATTTATAATGTTCATTGAAAGCCAAGGTTTCAGAATGATATACCTTATATGAACAGCTCTATTAGATAATTACTCATTGTGCTGTCTGCAACCATTCCCCGTCTCTGAACCTAAATCATCTGCCCAAACTATCAATCCTTCTTTTGCTCTGCACTTCCTACTCACTCACTGTGGTGGCCTTTACCAGTTCTCCTGCTCAGGCGCCACCACTAAAGTTTCTTCCATCTATTTTTATTCTTCCCAAACCCTCCCTTTGTCTCATTGCAGGAAAAGTGGGCCAATAAAATATAGAACAACAGAGGGCTCCTCACTTCCTCAGAGAAAAAACACTCAAGTTGGCCAGTGAACAGCACAGCCTCTCATGGAGGGCTGGAAAGACTTTAGAAGGTCACCAAGCCCGGAGGCTACAACATGCTGAGCTGCATTGCTCACCCGTTAACACCAATGCTAACTTATTCTTAATCTGCAGAAACTTTACTGCTTTTATACAACTAATTCCTTCTCTTTTCTTATTGAGGTTTTAAGTGCAGTCACTGAATCTCCAACCCAAGGAGGACAATGCAGGAGACTTTCAGTACCACTTCCACTCTGAGGATGAAGTCATTGAACTATCAGAGGATGGTTTGCCAAGGTTTCCACCAACACCCACCATTGGCTCAGAGACTTTCACTGGGCTGGCAACTCTTTCTAGTTTAGAATCAGGAGCACAGAATGGGGATCTCACTCTCAGCTGGCCGGGACCTTCAAGGCACTCAGTGGCTACAATCACCCAGGTCTTTCAGGTCAATGAGCAAGCTACGTTCACCTCAGCTACAGACATTGGGTATGCACTGAGAGGGAGAGGACTTATCTCTCACAAGTAATCGACATCTTGACTGCACCAGAGACCCATGGATCCAAAATTGTGGCATTCAGAACTGCAGCCAGAACATTGAAGTTTAATGTAGATGACATCATATTTAGCCACAACATGCAGAGATTGTGTGAGGGCCTGGCCTCCATTTCTGTTTTTCAGTGGCAGCAGCAACTCAAAGGGCGGGAGCTTGGACCAGGGGCCTGCCGGGAGCGGTGAGTTACTGATTTGAGCTTTTATAGTTTAAATCAGAGAGCAGAGGTTTCTGGGAAAGGAGGGACTTCTTATTATTATTTCTGTCCAGCTATATAAGTCAGTGCTTTCTCAACCTGAGACACTACCTTTGTAGGGCCTCCCACCCAACCACCTCCTCTAATCTTAAAGACCAGGGACACATCAGGTAAGTGTCTCTTCTTTTTTAGTTTGGATAAGGGGACTAGCAGGGATGGCAGTGCAGGCAGAGCAATGTTCCTCCTACATGATGTCTGAGGTGAGGGACGCCTTTAGTGTCCCATCCAAGTACATCTGCAGGAAGTGCACCCAACTCTCACTCCTCCAAGACTGTGTTAGGGAACTGGAGTGGGAACTGGATGAACTTCGGATCATTCGGGAGGCAGAGGCTGTGATAGATAAGAGTTACAGGGAAGTAGTTACTCCTATGTAGGAAGAAAGCTGAGTGACTGTTCGAAGGGAGAGAAAACAGTCAGTGGAGGGATCCCCTTTGGTCATTCCCCTGAAAAACATGTATTCCGTTTTGGATACTGTTGGCAGGGGGGACTTAACAGGTTGTGCAATGGGGCCCAGGTCTCTGGCACAGAGTCTGTGCCTGTTGCACAGAAGGGAAGGATGGAAAGGAGGAGAGTGTTAGTCATTGGGGACTGAATAATTAGAGGGTCAGATAGGAGCTTTGTTAGGAATGAACGAGACTCACGGTTGGTGTGTTGCCTCCCAGTTGCCAGGGTCCATGATGTCGCAGATCGTATCTTTGGGATCCTGAAGGGAGAGGGTGACCAACCTCAAGTCGTGGTCTATGTAGGTACCAACAACATAGGTAGAAAGAGGGATAGGGATGTAAGGCAGGATTTCAGGGTTGTTATCTCTGGTTTGTTACCTGTGCCACGTGATAGCGAGGCAAGGAAGAGGGAGAGATATTAGCTGAACACGTGGCTGCAAGGATGGTGCAGGAGGGAGGGTTTCAGGTACTTGGATAATTGGGGCTCATTCTGGGGGAAGGTGGGACCTGTACAAACAGGACGGTCTTCGCTTGAACTAGAGGGGTACTAATATCCTGGGTGGGTAATTTGCTGGTGCTATTCAGGTGCGTTTAAACTAGCTCAGCAGGGGGATGGAACCTGAGGTGTAGTTGTAGTGCACAGGAGGATTAGAATAAGGAGGACAGGGACAGGATTTCAGGGTCACAGGAACGTGCTAGCAGACAGCAAACTGGTTTGAAGTGTGTCTACTTCAATGCCAGAAGTATCTGAAATAAGGTAGGTGAGCTTGCAGCATGGATAGGTACCTGGGACTTTGATGTTGTGGCCATTTCGGAGACATGGATGGAGCAGGGTGAGGAATGGATGTTGCAGGTTCCAGGGTTTAGATTGTTCATTAAGAACAGGCAAGGCGGTAAAAGAGGGGGAGGTATGGCCTTGTTAGTCAAGGATAGTATAATGGTGACTGAAAGAACTTTTGACGAGGACTCATCAACTGAGGTAGTGTGGGCTGAGATTAGAAACAGGAGAGGAGAGGTCACACTGCTTGGAGTTTTTTTATAGGCCTCCGCAGAGTTCCAGGGAGGTGGAAGAGAGGATTGACAAAATTATTCTGGGTAGGACTGAAAGGAACAGGGTGGTCATTATGGTGGACTTTATCTTCCCCAACATTGACTGGAAATGCTATACCTCTAGCATGTCAGATGGATCAGTTTTTGTCCAATGTGTACTTGAGGGTTTCCTGACACAGTATATCAAAGGGCCAAGAAGAGGGGAGGCTACATTGATCTGGTGCTTGGCAATGAACCAGGCCAGGTGTTTGATTTAGTTGTAGGTGAGCACTTTGGAGAGAGTGCCCATAATTCAGGTACATTTAGTTTAGTGATGGAAAGGGATAGGTACATGCCACAGGTCAAGAGTTATCAATACGACAAGGGCAATTATAATGCAATTAGGCAAGAATTAGGATGCATAGAATGGGTTAGCAAAATGCAGGGGATGCAGACAATGGAAATGTGGAGCTGGTTTGAAGAACAGATATTGCATGTCCTTGATAGGTATGTCCCTGTCAGGCAGAGAGGGAGTGATAAGGTAAAGGAACCATAGTTTACTACAGAAATTGCATGAGGAGAAAGTGAGGTCTGCAGATTCTGGAGATCAGAGCTGGAAATATGTTGCTGGAAAAGCGCAGCAGGTCAGGCAGCATCCAGGGAACAGGAGAATCGACGTGCTTATGCCCGTCCAGCATCTGCAGACCTCACTTTCTCCTCATGCAATTTCTGTAGTAAACTATGGTTCCTTTACCTTATCACTCCCTCTCTGCCTGACAGGGACATACCTATCAAGGACATGCAATATCTGTTCTTCAAACCAGCTCCACATTTCCATTGTCTGCATCCCCTGCATTTTGCTAACCCATTCTATGCATCCTAATTCTTGCCTAATTGCATTATAATTGCCCTTGTCGTATTGATAACTCTTGACCTGTGGCATGTACCTATCCCTGTTCCCTGGATGCTGCCTGAGCTGCTGCGCTTTTCCAGCAGCACATTTCCAGTACAGAAATTGCATCTCTAGTTAAGCAGAAGAAGGAGGCTTATGTGTTGATGAGGCAAGATGGTACAGATGAGGCGATGGAGAGTTACAGATCAGCTGGGAAGGATTTAATGAGAGAGTTAAGAAGAGCAAAGAGAGGACACGAGCAGTCTTTATCAAATAGAATAAAGGAGAACACTCAAGCTTTCTATAGGTATTTGAGGAATAAAAGGATGATTAGGGTAGGAATAGGGCCAGTCAAACACAGAAGTGGGAAGTTGAGTGAGGACCCTGTAGAGGTGCTAAATGAACATTTCTCATCGGTTTTCACTCAGGAAAAGGAGAATATTGTAGAGGAGAAGAATGAGGGACGAGATATTAGACTAGAAAGGATCAAGGTTAGTTATGAACAGGTGTTATCAATTCTAGAAGGAGTGAAAGTAGACAAGTCCCCTGGGCTGGATGGGATTTATCTGAGGATTCTCTGGGAAGCTAGGGAGGAGATAACAGAGCCTTTGGCTTTGATATTTGAATCGTCATTATCTACAGGTTTAGTACCAGAGGACTGGAGGATTGCAAACGTTGTGCCATTGTTCAAGAAGGGCAGTAGAGAAGACCCAGGTAATTATAGACCAGTGAGCCTTACTTCTGTTGTAGGAAAGGTTTTGGAAAGGATTATAAGAGATAAGATTTATAATCATCTAGCAAGCAACAATTTGATTCAGATAGTCAACATGGTTTCTTCAAGAGCAGGTCGTGTCTCACAAACCTCATTGAGTTTTTTGAGAAGGTGACCAAGCATGTAGATGAGGGTAGGGCAGTTGATGTGGTATACATGGACTTCAGTAAAGCCTTTGATACAGTTCTACATGGTAGGCTGTTGGAGGAAATGCAGAGGCATGGAATTGAGGGTGATTTAGCAGTTTGGATTCAAAACTGGCTTTCTGAGAGAAGACAGCAAGTGGTGGTTGATGGAAAATATTCAGCCTGGAGTCCGGTTACTAGGACCTATTTTGGGACCACTGCTGTTTGCCATTTTTATAAATGACTTAGACGCATGTATAGGTGGATGGATTAGTAAATTTGCAGTCGGTGGAGTAGTGGACAGTTTGGAAGAATGTTACAGGTTGCAGGGGGACTTGGATACACTGCAGAATTGGGCTGAGAGGTGGCAAATGGAGTTCAATGCAGCTAAGTGTGAGATGATGCACTTTTGGAAGAATGACAGGAGGGCAGAGTACTGGGTCAATGGAAATATTCTTAGGAGGGTGGATGTGCAGAGGGATCTTGGAGTCCATGTACATAGATCCCTGAAAGGTGCCACTCAGGTCGATAGTGCTGTTAAGAAGGCACACAGTGTGTTAGAAGTTAAAAATCACATAACACCAGGTTATAGTCCAACAGGTTTAATTGGAAGCATACTAGCTTTCGGAGCGCTGCTCCTTCATCAGGTGGTTGAAGGAGCGGCGCTCCGAAAGCTAGTGTGCTTCCAATTAAACCTGTTAGACTAAAATCTGGTGTTGTGCGATTTTTAACTTTGTACACCCCAGTCCAACACCGGCATCTCCAAATCACGGTGTGTTATGTTTCATTCGTAGAGGGATTGAGTTCCAGAGCTGCAATATCATGCTGCAACTATACAAAACGCTGGTGCGGCCACACTTGGTATATTGTGTACTGTTCTGGTCGTCCCATTACAGGAAGGATGTGGAAGCATTGGAAAAGGTTCAGAGGAGATTTAGCAGGATGTTGCCTGGTCTGGAGGGAAGGACTTATGAGGAAAGGCTGAGAGACTTGGGTCTGTTCTCATTGGAAAGAAGAAGGCTAAGAGGGAATTGATAGAGACATAGAAAATGATCAGAAGATTAGATAGGGTAGACACAGTGAAAGTCTTTTTCCGAGGATGATGACGTCAGCTTGTATGAGGGGGCATAACTACAAATTGAGGGGTGTTAGATTTAAGACAGATGTTAGAGGCAGATCCTTTACTCAGAGAGTAGTAAGGGCATGGAATGCCCTACCTGCCAATGTAGTCAACTCAGCCATATTAGGGAGATTTAAACAATCCTTGGATAAGCATATGGATGACGATGGGATAGTGTAGGGGGACGAGCTGAGAATAGTTCACAGGTCGGTGCAACATCGAGGGCCGAAGGGCCTGTTCTGCACTGTATTGTTCTATGTTCTATGTGTATTCTATTCCACAGCTCCACCCACTTGTGAGTGCGAGCACAGAATCAGTGATGATTTCACACATCTCTGGAGGGTAATATTTATTTAATGATCAGCATTTCAAGGAAGCATACTGCCATTCAAGAGAGGTGTACAATGGGCAGGTTGTATGTCCACTTTTCCTTAAGACCCAGTGATATACCAAGAAAGGCTGCACGAATTAATGCCTCTCACACGTTCAACCCTGCCCTAGAGCATGCTAACACATTAGTTACTTTTTAACCCAAACAGACACCAAAATATTGAAGGGTTATCCATGATGAAAGAATCAAAAGAATAATCCTTAAGTTTCTACTCAACCTACTGGCTATCATGAGGGATTTCACCTGATATCCTGATCGTCGTCCTAAGAGCAACCTCACCACGCACCATGCGTTAGTTCACCCTTTACTTTATCCCTTCTGGTCAGTAGGACATGTGGATACTTTAAAGTAAGGGCATCTGAAGATACCAAGCACACATTCAAATGGATAACAAAACGTTTATTCAACCATGAGAAACATGGTTGCACTTTGTTCTTTGCACTTGATAGTGCTGCTTGCCAGATTAACAATAGGATGTTAAATAATTGAACAATATCCAAACCCATTCATTCTGAAAGTGGGTTTCAATGAGGTTATATGAGGTTATTTCTGTGCTTTGCTCTGCCTTCGTGGAATGCCCTTCTTGTCAATGTTTTGATCCTCACAAAGTTGCTGTCGAATCCCCGTCTCTTCTCAAAATGGTGAAGGAGCATCCAGGAGAAAGCTGACAGGTTTCTGTGTCATTTGAAGGCCCCCATATGAGGTTGGCTGCGTTGGCTTCATCGAGACTTGCCACTGGGAAAAAGGGAGAGCTAGGCAACAACAGCGAAAGGAGCACACTGCCACACCAACGGCCCACTCCCTCCCACAACCACCTTATGCCCCAAGTGTAACAGAGCCTGTTATAGCCACATGAGTCAGGCCAGCCACCTACGGACTCACCCTGACTGTGAAAGAGTTATTCTCGTCTGTGAGGGGTCGCCAATGTCATGACAATGACAATGACAATGCATCATTGTCCCATTTTTCAGTTCTAGTTCTGAAGCGTACAGCATGCCATACTGATGTGACACAGCTTTTCTGAAGCGTTCTGCAAGGCCCTGCCAGTGCACTCCAGGAACTGAAACACATCTTAAACAGGCCTGTGGTCTGTTCCGCTATGTCCTTGGTGAAAGCATGAGCAAAGTTATATATTTGTTTTCTATCAGTGAGGGTTTCATAAAGGTGTCATGAGCCAAGTTTGTTAGGAATAGCCTCTCTCTCCCAGCAGCCATTCCTATATGGTGTGAGGGCCTTCAAATGACACAGAAACCTGTCAGCTTTCCACTATGAGTCCTGCCAGGTCCAAGGATATCTGATACAGACCTCCAGAAATTTGAATCCACAGCCACTCTGAGCATTGATGGAGTGGAAGTCTTTTCTGCTGATGGTTCTGCAGATTAGTGATTGGATACTCTCAAAGCTATAGGAGAAAGTGAGGACTGCAGATGTTGGAGATCAGAGTCGAGAGTGTGGTGCTGGAAAGGCACAGAGATCAGGCAGCATCCGAGGAGCATGAGAATCAATGTTTTGGGCACAGGCCCTTCCTGATGAAGGGTTTGTGCACGAAACATTGATTCACCTGCCCCTCGTATGTTGCATGACCTGCTGTGTCTTTCCAGCAACACACTCTCGACTCTCAAATCAATAACTAAGCCAGTCGTCTTGCTCTTGCAGAAAGCACTGTTCCATGGCATCTTTAATCAGTGCTTCTATTGTCTTTCAGACAGTTAAAGGAAATTGCAGTAAGGCCAGTAGAAGCAGGGTCTCATGATTTTCTTCCAACTGGTTGGTGAATGCTTACATGCTGCATCTCCTTCTTGAGCAGCCATTGGAGGATGTTGTTCTTGTTGACCTTGTTGACCAACTTGTAATTATTGTATTTGGAATTGAATCAAGGCTAATAAGGCTCTAAACATGGCCACGTCCATGTCAGATTGTTTGAGTTGATAATCTATGGGGAAGATCAAAAAGTTAACACAATTTTACTGAAGAAACTCCTAAGCCCTCACATCCATTTCAAAGAGGAGTCATGTCATGTCCTTACAAGGCGTGGTAAGAAAGCTTCACAAGGTGGTCATTGTCATATAGAACATAGAACATAGAACATAGAACATAGAAGAATACAGCGCAGTACAGGCCCTTCGGCCCTCGATGTTGTGCCGATCCAAGCCCACCTAACCTACACTAGCCCACTATCCTCCATATGCCTATCCAATGCCCGCTTAAATGCCCATAATGAGGGAGAGTCCACCACTGCTACTGGCAGGGCATTCCATGAACTCACGACTCGCTGAGTAAAGAACCTACCCTAACATCTGTCCTATACCAACGCCCCTTAATTTTAAAGCTATGCCCCCTTGTAATAGCTGACTCCATACGAGGAAAAAGATTCTCACTGTCGACCCTATCTAAACCCCTAATCATCTTATACACCTCTATCAAGTCACCCCTAAACCTTCTTTTCTCCAATGAAAACAACCCCAAGTGCCTCAGCCTTTCCTAATACGATCTTTCTACCATACCAGGCAACATCCTGGTAAACCTCCTCTGCACCCATTCCAGTGCCTCCACATCCTTCCTATAGTATGGCGACCAAAACTGCACACAATACTCCAGATGCGGCAGC
>NC_057729.1:39316813-39385942 GCF_004010195.1 Chiloscyllium plagiosum | reverse complement strand
TCCTAATCCAGACCTCCAACTCACCCTCAATGCCATACCTCCGTATTTTTTGCAGTAGTCTACCATGGGGAACCTTATCAAACGCCTTACTAAAATCCATATACACCACATCTACCGCTTTCCCCTCGTCCACCTCCTTAGTCACCTTCTCAAAGAATTCAATAAGGTTTGTGAGGCAGGACCTGCCCTTCACAAAACCATGCTGACTATCCTTGATCACATTATTCCTATCCACAAGGAGCACTCAGGTATGCGACCTTTTCCAAGTTTATGTTGGACAACCAGCATGCCAAAATCGGGGAGTAGAATTCTGTCAATACAGCAACATTATTCTGACCTCTGAGTTAAACACCATCAAGAGGGAGGGGTTCAGGTGAGGATTTCTGAACAGGTTAGGCACTTTGCTTCAACTTAATCTGTGCTCCAGCCAGGTATAAAGTGAAAGCATAAATAGAACGGTCCTCACATGAGTCCCAGATCCTGCCATGCTATAAATTAAAAGGGATTGAGATATACAGTGCCTTTTATTGAACCAATGACTGTTATCATTCAGAATAATATGTTATGAACTAGGCCAGACCACTCAAAACATTCTCAAACAGGCAGCTCAGGCCGTAACTTTGCTATTTAAGTGTACAGTGAAAATTGCCCAGAGTAAGTTAATTACGTTGACTGGCAGGCTTTAAAACAGACAAAACTGTATTCACGAAATTACAGAATGAAACACAAAGATCAGAATATAGAATACCAAGAACTCAGTCTATCCAAACTAGACTTAATTATGCTGTTCTGAAAATACATAACAGTCCCAATAAACAAACCCCTTAAACACAGCAAAAATGAAACAAAGACTTACACATCGAAGTTAGAAGGCCAGAAGGAGAGAGAGTTTAGCAGCCTGTTTCCATACAACCCACTGCTGAACGGAGTCAAACAAGACTTCAGCTTTTAGGACTGATCACTCCCCTTTCATTATAAAGGTCACTTCTAAAACATAAATGTTTTGGCCTAAAGTCTCATCTGTTTATGTATAAACAAAAAGGCCTCTCAGTAAACCCTTTCATCTCTGTACCAAACCAGTAGTTTTGGAGCCCAGACTGTTTTGCGACCCTGCTGAAAAAAACCAAGGACACAGTATCCTTGAGAAAAGGAACAGCTTTAAAAAAAAGACCAACTTTGTCACACCTCCTCCTTAAAAAAAAGGAATCAACAATATCTAAAGGTGGCTTCATTTTTCAAACCCTTCAAAAAGAAACAGGTTGGTACTTCAAAAATACCCTGTAGGTCTTTCTATTCCTTAGTCATCCTCCTCTGGGAGCACTGCACCGACACCCACATCACTGTTATCAATAGCCACCTTGAAAAGCTTCATGTAGTCAGGTGTGGCTAATACTGGGGCAGAGGTTAACATAGTTTTTAGGCTGTCAAATCCCTTTGACAGTCCGCTGTCCACTGAAACTTCTTGCCCTTTTTTAACAATTCGGTGAGTGGAGGACACACACTGCCAAAGTTCTGCACAAAGTTTCAGTAAAATCCACTCAACCGTAGGACTGCTCTTTTTGTCGACAGTGTGGGAAATTCCCCGATTACTTTCATTTTCGCATCCCGTGGGGTCAATTGTCTTTGTCCAATAATGTGGCCCAGGAAGGTGACTTGGGCTTTAGTAAATTCACTTTTTGTTAGGTTTACCACCAAGCCTGCCTTCCAAAGTCGACTGAACAAGTCCGATAAATGCTGTAAATGGTCCTTCCATGACTGACTAAAAATCACCAGGTCATCAATATAAACAACACAGTTGGGTAATCCGGCAATGACCTTTTTAGTTAGTCTCTGAAATGTGGCTGGAGCATTTTTCATACCAAATGGCATGACTTTAAACTGATATAGTCCATTTGGCATTACAAAAGCTAAAATTGTCTTTGCTCTTTCTGACAGAGGCACCAGCCAGTCGCCTCTGAGCAAGTCCAACTTAGAAACGTAAGTTGCTTATCCCACCTTTTCAGCACAATTCTCCAACTGTGGAATTGGATTTGCATCAGTCTTTGTAACAGCATTTACGTTTCGATAGTCCAAACATAACCGTTGGGTATCATCTGGCTTTGGCACCATGATTATGAGAGAGCTCCAGTTACTGTAACTCACTTTGATTATGCCATCTGAACCTGTGCCAACTTTAGAGGGTTTGCCTAAAAGGATGTTGCTTAATTGGAACAGCATCTCCTATATCTACATCATGCACAATTAGGTTAGTACTTCCCAGTTTATTTCCACATATTGCCGCATGTAATAGTGGTAACTCTCTCAGGTCATTTTGATTTTCTTGTGGAAGGTAATCCATTAATTTATCTCAATTTTTGACAACTTCCTCATTGTCCAATTTGATTTGAGGAATGTCCAATTCAGAATCCTCTGAACTTGATTCTTCCTTCTGTGCTGTAAATTAATACCTTCTCTTGTTTTCTTTGTCTGTCAAAATACTTTTCGAGTATATTCGCATGACACACTCTGTGAGATTTCTTCCTTTCTGGGGTCCCTATCAAGTAGTTTACTTCACACAATTTCTTCTGTATTAAACCTTGTTTTTAAAGGTTCACCTATTCCTGGAAGTAACAGCAATAACTTATCCTGAATGGCAAAATCGCGAATTTTTGATTTCTTAACCGCTTCCTGTTTCATTGTATGTTGTAATACTTTTAAAAGCTGTCCAACCAACTCCCCAGCTCTATTTAGTCATTCTCTAAAATTTGACACATAGTCCACATGGGTGGTCTTTGGATTCAGATTTATTAATTTCTCCTGAATTAATTTAAACGGTCCTCTTACTTCAAGCCCAAAAATTAATTCAAATGGACTGAATTTGGTCGATTCATTTGGGCATCTAGATTTTTTTTTTAGATTACTTACAGTGTGGAAACAGGCCTTCAGCCCAACAAGTCCACACCGCCCCGCCGAAGCGCCACCCACCCATGCCCCTACATTTACCCCTTACCTAACACTATGGGCAATTTAGCATGGCCAATTCACCTGACCTGCACATCTTTGGACTGTGGGAGGAAACCGGAGCACCCGGAGGAAACCCACGCAGACACGGGGAGAACGTGCAAACTCCACACAGTCAGTCGCCTGAGGCGGGAATTGAACCCGGGTCTCTGGCGCTGCGAGTCAGCAGTGCTAACCACTGTGCCACCGTGCCGCCCAGATCGCAAAAAGCACAAACGGAACTTCCTTATCCCAATCATCTGGACAGTCCTGACCATAAGCCCTCAACATGGTCTTCAGTGTTTGATGTCACCTTTTGAGTGCTCCCTGTGATTCTGGATGGTATGCAGTAGATTTGAATTGTTTTATTCCCAAGCTATCCATAACGTCCTTGAATAGTTTGGATGTGAATTTTGATCCTTGCTCTGACTATATCTATTAGTAGTCTCTATCTAATAAAAAAAGTTTGAGGAATTCTTCTACAAGCCTTTTAGCTGTGATATTGCGATATGGGATTGCCTCTGGAAATCTAGTCGACACATTCATTATTGTTAATAAATACTTACTCCCACTTTTTTTTGAGGTAGGGGACCTACACGATCAATCAAGACTCTTTTGAAATGTTCCTCAAATGCTGGAATAGATATTAAAGGTGCAGTATTTATTATTGCCTGTGGTTTTCCCATTAGCTGACATGTATGATACATCTGGCAAAATTCAATTCCATCTTTGTGTAGTCCAGGCCGGTAAAAATGTCCTTGCATTTTAGCCTGTGTTTTCCTCACTCCTAAATGACCTCCAAGTGTTAGCTCATGTGCCAGTCACAGTACCTCCTCTCGATACCCTACTGGCAAAACAATCTGATGAGCTTCTGTCCATTTCTCATCTGCTTGAATGTGTGATGGTCTCCATTTCCTCATTAAGACATCCTTTGTTAACTAATAACACACAGGGATGCATTCACTCTTCTTTTCTGTATATTCCTTTTGATACAACTGCTTTAAGTTCTCATGTTTCTGCTGTAACTCAATAAGCTTAGCCAAGCTAAAGATACTTGCATGTTTACCTATTTGCTTCTGTTCTGTCCCACTTACCTGATCAAAAACCATTTCTGATAATACTATTTCAGCTTCCTTATCTGTGCCTTTTGATCTCTCCTGCTTCAGCTTGTGACTCTGCGATCTCTTTAAGACACAATCTGGAAAGATTCCTGGATAAACATCCTGCATTGCTTCAGTTGTCTGCATCTGCACTGGCTTTTCAACTAGAGTAGGCAGCACGCCTACCGGTAAATCAGCTATATCATTTGCAAGGACAAATTGTATTCCTGGAGCTGGGAGTTTGTCCAGTACTCCTATCACAAATTCTCCCCTCTTCTCTGGACTCTCTAGCCTCACTTTACATAATTGAGCACTTTTTGTCTCACCGTGAATTCTCATTACCAGTATCTTTTCTGACAATAGTCCTTTAGGAGGACATATCTCATCATCCTTCAGCATCACAGACTGAGAGGATCCTGTGTCCCTTAATATTGTAACCTCTTTGCCTGCTGCTCCTGGCCTATGTATATTTTTTAAGCAGATCAGGCACTTCCTCCTTAACCAACCTCTGATCAGCTTGTTCACTGATGAAACTTTCTAGCTTCCACTGTGCTTTCTGTTACCACGCCAACAAAGCTCCCAGGCTTGTCCTGTTTTCCTACATCTGGCTTTCTCCTAGCCCACCAACACTGTGATTTCATGTGGCCCATTTTATTATAATGAAAACATCAGAGCTTTTTACCTTCTTTATCTCCTTCAAGGGTATCCTTTTTATCCTGTCGCAAGTTCTCCTTATGATCTTCACTGAGATCTACCTTTCTCTTTCCACGTGAGGATTTCTCTTTGCCCCAATTTCTATCCCTCATGGACTGAAACTGATTCTGGAAGCCAAACCGTGTTTTATGGACCAGCTCATAATCATCAGCCACTTCAGCTGCTAACCTTGCTCTCAGCTCTTCCACATCAGTTCACACTACTTCAGGCAGGAATTTTTGAATTCCTCCAAAATAATTACCTCTCTAAGGGTGTCAGAGGTTTGTTCTATTTTTAAAGCTCTTATCCATCTGTCAAAATTACATTGTTTGATCCTTTCAAACTCAATATAGGTTTGACCAGAGTCCATCCTTACATTCCTGGAATGTGGTCCATAGGCTTCAGGTTCAAGCTCATAGGCACTTGATATGGCTTTTTTCACGTCCTCATACACCCCATGTACCTCCTCTGATAGTGATGTGAATACCACACGAATCCTACCTACAATTTTTGTTTGGATCAACAAAACCCACATGGTCACTGGCCACTACATTTAGTTAGCCAAATGAAATGAAAAAAGCCTCAGCATCCTTCTCATCAAATTTAGGCAATGCTTGAACATACTTAAACAGTTTCTCAACAGGCGTTCGCCCACCATGGATTTGCACATCCCCACCCTCTCCTCACTATACTTGTCTTCAGCCTTCATCTCCATCCTTTTAAGCTGACTTTCCTTTTTAAGTGTCAGTTTTTGAAGTTCCAACTCTCTTTTCCTTTCTCTTCTGCTTTTAACCATAACTCAAACTGTTTAATTTCTGCTGTCCTTTCTTCCTCTCTCATCTCTAATTCAAGCTGTTTCATTTGCAATTGAATTCCTGCCATCTCTATAGATCCTGATGCTGTTTCCAGCCAGTTTAAATGCTGAGCTACTGCTGTAATTATATCTCCTTTCCTCAAAGAAGGAGGCAGCTCCAACCCCAGCTTGTCTGCTAATTCCAGCAGCCTGGCCTGAACCACCTTTTGTAAAACTACTAAGTTCACCTCGTTCACCTCCAGAAAGCTCTTGGCAACTGGAAGAGACATTTCTATCCCAAGCTTTGTCTACCCAACCACTTGCTCCGGATGAGCCCCCAATCTATTATGGACTAGGCCAGACCACTCAAAACATTCTTAAATAAGCAGTCCAGACCGTAACTTTGTTATTTGTTTCAGTAAGTGTACAGCGAAAATTACCCGGAGTAAATTAGCTAGGTTGACTACCAGGCTTTAAGACAAAAATGTATTCACAAAATTACAGCATGAAGCACAAAGAACAAAATATAGAATATCTACAGAACTCAGTCTATCCAAACTAGACTTAATTATGGTGTTCCAAAAATACAGAACAGTCCTAATAAACAAATCCCCTTAAACATAGTAAATGAAACAGAAGCTTACGGGCTGAAGTTAGGAGGGCAGAAGGAGAGAGAGTTTAGCAGCCTGTTTCCATACAGCCCACTGCTAAACTGACTCAAACAAGACTTCTGCTTTTAGGACTGACCACTGCCCTTTCATTAAACAAGTCAATTCTAAAACATAAATGCTTTGATCTAAAGTCTCACCTGTTTATGAATAAATGAAAAGGCCTCTCAGTAAACCCTTTCATCTCTGTATCAAACCAGTAGTTTTGGAGCCCGGACTGTTTTGCGACCCCTCTGAAATCCTTGATAAAAGGAACAACTTTTAGGAAAAAAGGACCAGCTTTGTGATGAATAGCAATCATTGCCCATTTAGCCTGTTAATCAAGTTAGTCTGTATATCAACAAAATAAAATAAAGAACTGTGAATGCTGGAAATCTGAAACAATAACAGAAGTTGCTGGAGAAACTCAGTCTGTCTGACATCATCTGTGGAAAGAAAGCAGAGTTAATGTTTTGGGTCCAGTGATCTGTATACTAAAATTGGTAACTTTGAACATGAACTATTCAGATTGACAGGGTATTTAGTCATTGAGAATGAATCCCCAAAGACAGATGACTTATGCACATGGAAATCAATTTTTCAAAAAACTCAGAAATGAACATACTCATTATCCTGGACTTCCATTTTGAAGTATATGAGTCAGACCAGTATGTCTCATTGACCAGTTTTCTCTTCTCGATGGCAATTAGAATTGGCTGCACGCTCCCAAGCTCTGACTCAAAGAACCATATAGATGTGAGCACAATAAGACCTCTGTACTATTGCACGTCACTTCCAATCCTTTTTTTCTTCCATCCCTTCTGGAATGAAGGGTCAGCATGGACCAGCTTGGGCCAAATGGCCTGGCTCTGTGCTGTAGGACTGTATGACTGTATGAAGGTTATTTATCAACATTTTTAAAATTGCTTTGGATGGGCCTTCTGACCATACAGGGATGGCTGCTGGGAGAGAAAAGATTTTCCTACTGAACGTGCCTCATGATGTCTTTATGAAACCCACAGACTGTCAGAGAACAAGGATATAACTTTGCTTACGCTTTCACAAAGGGCATATTGGAATAGACAGCAGACCTCTTTAAGAGGAGTCTCAACTCCTGGACGGCACTAGCAAGGCCTTGCCGAACACCTCAGTAAAGCTTTTTAAAATTACTTTTTTAAACTTATTGTTATACGAGGAACTAAGTCTTTATGTTCAACAGTTTATAGCTTTTCACCATGTAGAACATTTGATTGAGAAAAAAGCAAATTACCCTCCAAGTTATACTATGCATAAATATAACCAACAACAAAGCATGCCCATCAAAAAATAAGCAGAATCCATGATTGATGTCAGAATAAGAAGGTCTCTTT
Organism: Chiloscyllium plagiosum; assembly: GCF_004010195.1. Lineage (NCBI taxonomy): Eukaryota > Metazoa > Chordata > Chondrichthyes > Orectolobiformes > Hemiscylliidae > Chiloscyllium > Chiloscyllium plagiosum. The sequence goes on along the minus strand of NC_057729.1, from coordinate 39,378,360 downwards.
CTTTCTTGGAACATTCCAATTCATTAGTTTGGGAATGGTCACCACTTGATTAAGTTAGACTAAATGATTAAAACATTTTCTCATGGTATGTTAATTGTCCTCAAGACTTGACTCTGATTCTTGGACGTCTGCTAATTGGAATGATGAAATATTGGGCTCTTAATTAAGTTGTCTCCAAAATCCACAGAAGAATAACCATCTGTTATCAATAACCAGACATTGACCCTGTCTGGCACAAGAGTGATCTTTGTTCATCAAGCCAACCAAAGACAAGGTACCTTTTAATCTCAACAATTTTTTTAAGTCAGAGTTGGAATCTTTTTCAGCATCTGAATTTCTTTCATGGGCCAGTTTACAGTTAACTGCATCTTCTCTGATTTAGTTTATAGCAAGAAGTTTGTTACATAAAAAACAGCAAATCGCAGAAACAGAAGTCTCAAGTTTTTGTCGGCAATGTCAGGAGAACCAAATTGCAAATGCAGATGAAATCTAATATTAGATTTAGTGAACCATATTTGTTCAGATTTGAAAAGAGATGAACTATGATTTTTTTTTTGTCCACACCTCTACAATGTAGAGCAATTAAGGACTGAAAAGCTGTAACAATATCTTGAAGCCCATTAGTGTAGATAGAGGCCTTTCGGCTCATGAATTGAATTGAATTGAATTTATTGTCACGTGTACCAAGGCACAGTGAAAAGCTTTGCCTTTCAAGCAATACAGGCAGATCACAGAGTTAAGTAGCATAGATAAGTAAATAAAATGTAAACAGTGGCAAAAACAAAAACACAGGTACAGGCAAATGCTAAGAGTTTGTGAGTCCATTCAATATTCTAACAACAGTAGGGTAGAAACTATCCGGTGTGTGTGTGTGTGTGTGTGTAACTTCTCCCCAATGATAGAGGTTGTAAAAAAACTTTGCCAGGGTGGGATGGATCTTTGAGAATGATGGCAGCCTTTCCTTGACAGCGGGCCAGGTAGATGGATTTTATAGATGGGAGGTTGGCCTTTGTGCTTGTCCAGGCCGAGTTCACCACTCTCTGGAACTGTCTCCGATCTTGAATGGTACAGTTGCCATACCAGGTAGTGATACATCCAGACAGAATGCTCTCGATGGCAGACCTATAAAAGTTGGCAAGGGTATTCGCCATCATGCTAAATTTCCTCAGCTACCTGAGGAAGAAGAGACGTTGTTGGACCTTTGTAATCAGTGCATCCACATGAAGAGTCCAAGAAAGCTTGTTGTGGAAGACCACTCCCAGGAACTTGACAATCCCCACTCGTTCCACCTCTGTGCTGTTAATGTGTAGGGGAGCATGGGTAATATCCAGCCAAAAGTCAATAATGAGTTCCTTGGTTTTGCCGGGGTTGAGAGCTAGGTTGCTAGCACCATTTTTCCAGGATTTCCACCTCCCTCTGTACTCTGTTTCGTCGCCATCTGAAATTCGAAGTCTGCACTGACATTCTGAAAGGCGTCCCACCCTGTCCTTGTAAGCCTCAACAGTTAATTCACCTAGCCTGCACATTATGGGACAATTTAGCATGGCCAATCCACCTAACCTACATATCATTGAATTGTAGGAGAAAATCAGTGCACTCGGCAGAAGCCCAAAAAGACACATGAAGAACATGCACACTCAACACAGACCGTCATCCAAGGCTGGAATCAGAATACAAGTCCCTGGCATTGTGAGGCAGCAGTGCTAACCATTGAGCCACCATGCCGCCTATGTACAGTGACATTATTTCTGGCATACAGCCTAACATTGTTAAAATTCCATTTCAAAAGTTTTCAATTCAAGGTCACCCTAGAAAATGTGAATTGCAGATTGTTTCAGATTGTGACCCATATGTCACAGAAAAGCTTTTTCTTTAGCAACATTTATTTTAAATTAATGAACTCTACTCACTGTTGACAAAGAGTGAGAGAGCATACTCAAAACAAGTATTACATTGAAAGCTTTCCTTTAAGCATTAAAACACATGCATGGCTCCATTTCTGATTTTAAAATCTGAATAATCTGCAATGTATGGTCTGAGCTGCCGATATTGAAGCTGTTTGAGTATAACATGCTATGATTGCTGGATAGTCTCAACTTGTAATCAAAGTTTGATGTAGCACCGTAATAACATTTTGATATTGTCAGAATTATTTTTACTGCTGCTGATTTGGTGTGAGCAGCATATGGATAATGGATTCAATTTCCTGAGTTACTTGGGACAGATACATGCTTTGCTGGAAAACCCATTGCTGCAGTGTAACTCCTTTTCCTTCCAATCTGATCAATCCCACGACAGGCAGGAATTTTGTTGTGTTTACTGCATAATGGTTCATTGCCCAGTAGAAAGGAATAGCAGCTGATTCAAGTAAGGAACTAATCAACTGTTCAGACTGTGGATATTAATGGCTGGACAGAAGTCTTGGGATTCACAGACAGATGTAGGAAAGTGAAAAGCCAGAAACATTTAGGGGTTACCGAAGAAAAAGATAAAATGTAAATGTAACAGAGAACACAAGAAAGAGTGAGTGCAGCTATCTGTGGAAAGTAACAGGCAAACATAACAAACAAGCTGCAGAGATGGACGATAGAACAATAGGGAAAAAGAAGAGCAACAGAAATTTCAGAGATTGGGTAAATTGTTCAATAATAGGACATCCTGCAAAATAATCCCTGCTTCTTTTGTCTACCACCAATGGTCTTCATAAATACCTCTCCTCTATTTCCTCAAATATATAGTTTGCAAAGCTCATGGACGTCTTCACCACTAAGAATGGAACTATCTTCCTCAGACACATCCTGCCCTTCCAGCAGCTCACCAGGTTACACTTCCTCCAAAGCAAGGCTGTAATGAACTTTCATCTTTCTCCAGTTATACCCATTTTTCCCCCTCCATAGCTCAGTGTATCCATGACATTCACTCCTATTCCCACAACTTCTAGTCTTGATCCCTACTCCAGCTGATGTTCTTAATGATGCACCTTGTTTAGGTGCTGTCTCTCTCTAGTTTAAATCTAATTGTCATCACTCTTTTCTTAGAAAAAGCTACCAACCTTGTGAACTATTACTACATATTCAGCATCTCCTTTTGCAAACTCAAAACAGTTGATTTGTGCGATTCTAAAAGCAAAGCCTTTTGCTCATAGCTGCTCCAGCTGCTGCAGCCTTAGCGCACCTCCCATTTAAGGCAAACAGATTGCCTTTAAGAAATGCAGGGTACTTGTATATCTTGAACTCGGATTTCACCAGTTTCCTCATTTCCCCTCCCCCCACCTTGTCTCAGTCAAATCCATCAAATTCAGCACCGCCTTCCTAACCTGAGATCTTCTTCCCGACCTCTCCGCCCCCACCCCAGTCTGACCTATCACCCTCACCTTGACCTCTTTCCACCTATCACATTTCCGACGCCCCTCCCCCAAGTCCCTCCTCCCTACCTTTTATCTTAGCCTGCTGGACAAACTTTCCTCATTCCTGAAGAAGGGCTTATGCCCGAAACGTCGATTCTCCTGTTCCCTGGATGCTGCCTGACCTGCTGCGCTTTTCCAGCAACACATCTCCGGCTACTTGTATATCATACTCACCAAGCACACAACTACGGCCCCTGCTGTATATGCAGCCAGTCAGCAACACGCTTTATGCTGGATTACATGGCTCAATCGTTGACACTGCATCAAGTATTTGCTTACTGCTTGCACCACATCAACTAAGCATAGAATAATCATGAATTATTATCCCTTTGCTTTATAATGGACGTAATCAAATTTTTATAGCACTCTGTCAATCAAGGTTTGAGCTATCAGGAGAGGCTGACTAGACTGAGGCTATTTTCTGTAGAGTGTCAGAAACTGAGGAGCAACCTTATAGAAGTTTATAAAATCATGAGGGACATGGCTATGGTGAATAGTCAAGATCTTTTCCCCAGGGTAGGAGAGTCCAAAACTAGAGGGCATAGGCTTACGGTGGGAGAGGTAACATTTAAAAGGGAATTGAGAGACAACTTTTTCACACAGAAGGTGGTGAGTTTATGGAATGAGCTGCCAGAGGAAGTGGTGGAGGCTGGTACAATTACATTTAAAAGGCATCTCTATGGGTATATGAATTGAAAGGATTTGGAGGGATATGAGCCAAATGTTGGCAAATGGGACCAAATAAATTTAGGATATCTGAGTGGCATGGACAAATTGGAGAGAAGGGTGTTTCCATGCTGTACAGCTCTATGACTCTAGTTGCCTCCTACTAGATATATCACAATGCAACATGTTTGAATAATATTGATAATTCATGGGTCTCTGAGGATTTAAAAATGTTATTGAGCATTCAGTTCCAGAGAGAAATTCAAAAATTATCCCATGATAGAGTATACCATTCTTTAACTTTGAATCTCCAATAACGAATCAGCAATTTATTTCTGGTACCTGCTTTAGTACAGACTGGTAGAATTTACAACAGTAAAGTCATCAATATCTTCACAGCTGCTTTTGGTTACCTGTAAAGTGACTGAAAATGCTGCAGAGACAGACTTCATATGATCTGATTCAGAATTGAGCAATGAATTGTTCATGCTGCTCAGCCATTCAGGTGCTCCTTTTCATACGCTGGAGATCTCCTCATGTGCAATCACGTCACAAGTGATTTCAGTCATCCAATGTTTACTTGCTTACTGTGCATTTCAATCGTACAACAGTCTGATGTTCACCAGAGCATTTGATCTGCTATAATTTCAGGCAAATAACCATTTGCCTTCTCCCTTCCTGTAACACAAATGGTTATTCAAGCATTTGTGTTACAGCAAATAGTACCAAAATCATTGAAAAAAAATTACTTGAGATGTCCGCAGCATTACAATACTACTTTATGAAACTAATCAGAAAATATTTTCGCTGGGCCATGATAAGTACAAAATACAATAAATGCTACTTAGAACAACAGTAAAACCTGTTACCATCAGGCAAAATAGTTTAAGCTAATTTTTAGATATTTCCTAGTGAGGCCGACAGATGAAAATGAACAATTCACTACAGGCAGCTGATTGAGATTAACTGTTCAGTTGTCCTAAGTGTTTCACACCAGCATTGAAAAATTGTGATAAGGTGTCACTATAACACTAACATCTATGTTCATAATATACTAAAAGTGGAATCAATTGGATCAGATTCAATATGAATGTATTTGAATTTTAATTTGTATCCTTCATTAATTTATACATTTTAGAAGCAATGTTCATAGGTTCCTTCAGAATTACTTCAAAGGATTGAACAGTTAGAATTACACAGCACAGAAGAGGTCCTTTGGTTCATTTAGTCTGAACCACCAAACATTCACACTACCTACATTAGTCGCATTTTCCTGCACTAGGCCCATAGTCTTGAATATTATGAAACTTCAAGAATTTATCCAAGTACTTTTTAAAGGCTATGCAGTTACCACCTTCAACTACCCTCACACTTAGTGCATGTCAGACCCCAACACTCTCTGAGAGATAATTTTCCTCAAATCCCCTCTAAACCTCCTGCCTTTCACCTTAACTGTGTGCCTCTTTGTTTTTTACCCTTCATCTAAGAGGAACAGTTGTTTTCTGTCCAAGACAAAAATAGAAATTGCTGGAAAAGCTCAGCAGATCTGGCAGCATCTGTGAAGAGAAATGAGGGTTTATGCTTTGGGCCAAGTGACCCTCAGAACTTGCTTTCTATCCACTCTGCTTATGCCTTCATAATCTTATACAGTACACTTCCATCAGGTGCCCCTCAACCTTCTCTGCTCCAAAGAAAACAACCAGAATGTTATAGTACAAATTATTTTGGATTTTATATTTATATAGGATTTTATACATATATAGTTGTACAGTCTATTGATATTATTTATATCAAATTACTTCAAATGTTCAAAGACGTGCATTATTAATAGTTAAAGGCCTTTGTTATGCATGTCTTGGGAGCAGAGCTGCAACAAACTCATTATTTGATGAAATATCATCAGTAATTCTTAAAAGAAAAGTGCAAAATACAAACCCCTCTGAGTCAGGCAGAGATACTGCATCTGTGACTGGTTTGCTAACAGATGCAGAAAGTAAAGTCAATCTTATTGCTTGCAGGAATATATTGCCAGTGAATATCAGAAGCTTCTTTGTATTCCTGTTGGGAATTCATGTCAGATTGATATGCAAACCCAGTTGCAGTGCTGCAGCCATTTCTGAAGGATAAGTTACAAGGATTTTGACAATAAAATGAACTAAAACATTCACTTAGGCTATGACAGCATCATTGAAATAACAATTTAAATAACAATAAAGCTGGTATATTAGAGACAAAATTGTGAAATGCAAGAGATGTAAAGAATTTATCAACAAGTCATCAATAAGGAGAGATCATAGAATAAAATCATTCTCACATGCACCAGTTCATTGTAAATTCCAAGATTTGTTTCTCTAACCTCAGTCAAGTTGTTTTGGAAAGCTGATGAATGAAAATCAGAATTTTCCACATCAAAATGATGAGAATTGCAAGACAAAACAGCGGATATTTTTGGGCTTTCCAAACAGGTCCAGGGTCGGGAAGGACAAAGGTTATTTCATCTTATAAGACGGTCTGATTAAACAGATTTAAGTGGCATCATTCTCCATTAACACTCACAACAGCTATGCCCAATCGTTCCTCTGCACAAAAGTCTACTTTTCAGCAGAAGTCCACTGAATAAGAACCACAGAGAGGACCTTTAATGTAGAAAACCCTTAAACAGGGGTTTCACACCTTCTAAGATCCATCCTCCATATTTTGGTATCAATGACATGAAATATAACTATGGACACAATTTCCACTTTATGTGATATCCCTTTTATCTTACCAAGCACTAGTAGATACTCACAACAGCAGTTGCTTTGTGACAGCTTGTTACATAGTGGTCACTCCACGAACAAATCCTCTGGACAGCTTCCTGTGACTGAGTCATACATCTGAATGCCAAGCATGTCCTTGCAGACTATGGCTTTTTGCAACTTACTGATCTTAGTCTCCTGGCACATAAGGCATTAAATATCATTAAATGTCTTAACTGCCTAATCAATCCCACCTTGGCTAAGTAAGACCACCAAATGTGGTCAGATCCTGCTCTCAGCAGGGAATTGTCTTTACGTGTGATTTCTGTCAGCAAGGTAGGAAGAAGTCACATACCCAGGCATTCATTGATTAGGTCAAGTGCTGCAGCCAGAATATCTGGCATTTAGCCTCAACCTTGGTGTCATGCACTGAGGACATGGGTCTACCTTACAACTGGCTACATTTTAACACAAGTAATACACATAAGACTTAGTAAATGCCACAGAAAGGCCTTTGGCAAAATCAGGAAAAAATATACAGATGTTGAAATAGTGTTATATCATGAGAAATATCAAAATACCCTACATTAACTAATCTGTCTCCTCTGTAAATATATAGAAAATAAAACAAAATATAATTTCATTTCTGACTTGGTTAATATGAGGTCTGAAATCAACACTCCTTGTCTGGTTCATTCTAACTCTGCACAGTGCGCATCCATTGAGGAGTCACAATTGCTTGTTTATTCTCAAAACATATTACATGTTCATCATTACATTTCATCACAATTTTGAATTAGTGAACCACACAGAAATTAAGACATTTCATCCTTAAATTAATGCTGGCACTTTAATTGATTGTCTCAACTACCTATGCTCTCATGCCTTCCCTCAATTGTTTTAATATTTGCTTTCCTCCTTCAGTCTCTGATTTGATTCCATGATGTGCTGCTTTGTTCACTTTCTGCAGAAGAGTTAATATAACAGCACCCTTTCCAATGCACAATTTTAACTTATTCATTCGCAGAATGTAGGCATTACTGGCTGTGTCAGCATTTATTGACCATCCATTCCCGGTTGCCCTTGAGAAAATGGTAATAAACTGCCTTCTTCAACTGTTGCAGTTCATGCACTGCAGGTACACCAACAATGTTGTTATGGAAGGATTTCTAGGATTTTGGCCCAATGACACTGAGGAGTGGTGATATATATACAAGTTAGGATACTGAGTGGCTTGGAGGGAAACTTGCAGATGGTGGTGTTCCCATGTGTCTACTTCCCTTGTCATTCTACACGGCAGTTGTTCTGGTTTTGCAAGATGCTGTCATTAGTGGCAATGCTCTATGAAGTCCATGAATATAAATGATATCTTTAAAGTTATGAAATCGACAACCTCTGGCAGCTGCATGTACACAATTAAAAACATAAATTAAAAGCATAATGAAGTTGCTCTTAGTGATTTCCTGCTCTCCAGTGAGCGAACAATTGAAGTTCCCACAGATAAACTCCTTAGAAAATCACTTAAATTGATGTGAATACCACATAGTAAAGACGCTTGTGAAATCGTGACTTATTGAATAATGTATTTTGCAGGGAGAAAAAAGTACAGTAAAAAAACTTAACACTAATTTAATATTTGGAAATGAAAGTACAGATTGGAATGAAGCTCCATTTTGATGTGTACAGTATTTGGAGCAGTATGTCCCATGTGTCAGCTTTGCTGTTTTCATTCTGGGAAGAGAGATTTTAACAATGTGCTAATTTCATAATTAATTTATGAACAGCCACTCTGACCCCGAGAAACTAAATTCAACCTTTGTGTAACGTCAAACATGTCCAATATTTAAAAATATCGGTGCCTTTAATCTAATGTCTTCAAGTGTGTTTATAATTTCTAAACTCTAATGCTGAATGCAAACATCAAGCTTTGTTCTGCTCTCTACAAAATGAGTAAGTGAAGAATAATCAGTGCATTTTATTTCCAAGTTTCATGTCAGTGAGAATTTTTCAATGTGTTTACCTGCTTAGTCTACTCGATGATATCACTGCTGCAATAAACCAGAGTTAATATCTGAATTAAATTACACTGGGACAAATGAAATCCACATCACGAAGATTAATTTCCTTCAGGGTCAGTGGTGAAGGCTAATATAAGTCTTAAGTTGTGGTCTTACCTTCTGTCATAAATGACTGACATACAATCATCATTATGCCTCATCAACGCAGTTTAACTTACAGCATATCTTTCCACCACTGTTTCCAAGACACATGGCAATGTTTTACAATGCAGAATGTTTTACAGAGCTCCCAAAATGTGACTTTTGCTAAATGGCTCATAAGACCATAAGACATAGGTGCACAAATTAGGCCATTCAGCTTATTGAGTCTGCTCCACCATTCAATCATAGCTGATGTTATGAAGTTGAAGGCGTGTATTGTACCTTTAAGAAGGAATGAATGCTGTTATACACTCAGAGCTTACAAGCACATGTCATATGACTAGCTAGCAGTCTCAGAGTGTACTGGAAAGTTGAAAATATGGAACAGTTGGCTGTGAAATGGATACCTGAGTTGGTTGCTGTTTTGACAACAATTCGAATTTAGCCAATCAGTTTAAATTATGCCTCAGGATACTTTTACAACACGTGGTAAACTCTCCTGCTTAATTTAAAACCAGCAACATAGAAAAGATTAATCCTATGCAGTAATCTATTAAAATTCGAGCGGCCAAGAACTATATAAAGTAAATATTCACAACTTTATTTCTTAAAGTATAACAGAGAATAATTAACTAAACACAATTTACAATTTCCTTCTCTAACCTATCTTTTACCTTCCCTTCTATAATGCTAATCCGATAAAACTCCCAATTATGATTTCTTATCTCAAGACCAGGCAGCTATAAGTTCTTGTCTTTGGATCTTCCTGTGTCTTCTTTTCTCCTTGTGAGGAATTCCTGCGTCACAGGTTACTGATTGAAAAGGGACTTTCAAGCAGTCGGGTACATGCTAGGATTGGCAGTTTTCCTCTCAACTGTTAAACCTTCCCCCGGTCGTATACCCCAGAGCATTGGATTGTGTCATTGGCTTTTAAGGTTGTCAATACATTCAATTCAAACTACTCGAGTTGTTCAAGCCAGTATTACATACATTACTACCTTATTGAGAACACTTGGTGCTGTGTGCAGTAGTTCTGCTGCTTTTAACTCTCTTAAAGGTACACCCACATCTTCAAACAATACTAAAACCCAATTGAGTTTGAATTTATTGCCTTGCCAATCTTGAGCCGATAGAGACAATGTTGGGGGTATAAAACAGGCAGGCATTTTGAAAGTCAGACAGGTAACTGCCATTGAGACAGAGAGAGACCCAAAAGATTGAAACACTCTCTATCAAAGGTACCATTTTCATATGAAACATATTTGCAGTAAAACGAAAGAAGAGAGACCTTCAGCCGGAAGAAGAAAGACACCAATGATGACAGCCGCTGTATGGTTTTGAAATTAAGTTGATGTAATTTTAATAAGTGCTTTATTGGAACAGTATATTGTTATAGAGTTGGTGGCAAATAATAAGCAATTAAGAGAAAGTGCATCTTAGAGTTGTGAATAGTTGTTTAATGTTCACTTTTAGTGTTAAAGAATAAATTGATATTATTTTATTTAAGTAGTGGAATTTGAGTTTTCTTTGTCACTCATATTTTAACAGATTATGACGTCATACAGTCATAGAGTCATAGAGATGCACAGCATGGAAACAGACCCTTTGGTCTCCATCACAATCTACAGACCCAGAAAATAACACTGTCTTATTCCTCTACAAAACACTGCCCCAGGTTATATTAATAGTTACAGCTTATATTTTACGTTTAATCAAGAAACATCTCAAAAAACATATAATCAAGAAAGAACCCCACTCTACTCACTACTGCAGATATTCTGTAGACCACTAAAAACAATTAACTTGTCTGGTTCTGTGCTGTGAACTTCGCCCAAACAGTTCCTCCAAGATCAGTTGTGAATTTTACTGTTTGTTAATTTTCCCAGATGCACTCCAATGTCCAGCGATACAGGAATTCAAACAGCAAAGGCAGTACAGCGCAGGTTCACTCTGGTGTCAGTTTTTTTCTGTCTCTCTCTCTTTCCTGCATTGACCTTACCATGTGCTTCCTTTTTTCTGTTCTTCTCCCTTTTAAAACTGCTGTTGTTTTGACTTTTCTTTTCTAAAGTTCCAAAAAAATGCAACAGCATTTAAAACAGCATTTGCTGTTCCTGGAATTCGAGGAAAATCACCTCCAGCACCTAAAATACCTCAAAAAAAAGGAGCAGCTGTTGCAGACAGAAATTTTTCCCGTCTTCCATCTTGGATTACCCCTGAGGTGAGTTTTTCTGGATGTTTGGTTTAATTAACTGAAGGGCTCACCATTGTATCATAATACTGATAAATTTCTCATCCCCATTCTCCCACTTTCTCCCGTAACCCTCGATCACCTTGATACACAAGAACCTAACCATCTCAGTCTTAAATACACTCAATGACTTGGCCTCCACATCCTTCTGTGGCAATGAATTCCATATATTTACCACTCTCTGGTTGAAGAAGTTTCTCCTTATCTCCGGTCTAAAAGATCTTCCCTTTACTATAAGGCTATGCCCTCATGTCTCTATGTCTCCTACCAATGGAAACATTTTCCCAACATCTAGTCTGTCCAGGCCATTCAGTACTCTGCATGTTTCAATTAGATCCCCTCTTATCCTTCTAAACTCCATCCAGTATAAACCCAAAGTTGTCAAACGTTCTTCATAAATTAAGTTTTTCATTCCTGAGACCATTCTCATGAACTTCCTCTGAACGCACTCCAGAGCCAATACATTTTTCCTAAGATATGGGTCCAAAACTGCACACAATACTTCAAATGTGGTCTGATGAAATCCTTATAAAGTCTCAGAAGTACATCCCTGCTTGTATATTCAAGTCCTTTCAAAATAAATACCATCACTGCATTTGCCTTCCTAACTAATGACTCAACCTGCAAGTTTACCTGGAGAGAAACCTGAACTAGAACTCTCAAGTCTTTTTGCAATGCAGACTTCTGAATTTTCTCCCAATTTAGAAAATACTTTATTCCTCTATTCTTCCTATCAAAGTGCATGACCTCACATTTTCCCACATTGTACTCCACCTGACAGTTCTTTGCCCAATCTCCTAACCTGTCCAAATCCTTCTGCAGCCTCCCTGCCTCCTCAATGCCACCTGTCCCTCTACTTATCTTTATATTGTCTAAAAGCTTAGCCATCATGCCCTCAGTTCCTTCATCTAGACTGTTAATGTATAATAAAGTGAAAAGTTGTTGTCCCAACAGTGGTTCACAGGTTCTATATGTCTCAAATCATGTGATGCCTGGAATTAATGTTTACCTGTCTTTGGTCTCGCTGGAATCATTCTCCATCCTCATTTCACCACAGCAACCAAACCTTATTTCCCAGTGCCAGCTAAGGTTGTAACTACTAAAACTTAATTAGTGAAGGATTGAATCTAAGCCAAATTTTACACACTTTTGTATTTATTCATGGAGTTACACATTGCAAACTTAAAGCTCTTACCTCAACAACCATACTTTTGGTGTGTGTCTATTATTAGGGACACAATTAAATCACCAATTATTGTTTAGCATCTGCAAATAATTATTTGGAGATTTGAACAACCTACAGCAAGCAGCTCACAACAATGCAGAGTCACTTTCAGTGATACCTTCACTAGCTCCTCCAAATCCATTGACAATGTGGGCAGTCCAACAGCAGTACCCTTGTCCAAGTCAACATCACAGCATTGAGGCACTCTTCAATCAAAACCTCCATGGGATGGAACATATCGTTCATATACCTGAGATCACTCTCTGAAAACAACTCTTCTACTCCAAACTCAGTCCCAGAAGAACAGCAGAAATGATTTAGGGATGTCCTCAAGGCATCGATGGAGCGATCAAATTTGCCAACTCATAAGAATCCCTAGTTTGTGAACCACTGAAATGGAAAATATTTACTTGAAAAGGCAGAAGCTTGACTGAGAACACACAGAGGTGAAGTTGTTCTGCTAGAGAGAGTGCACCAATCTCCAACCAGTTCATCTACCTGACCCTTCAAGTGCCATCTGCTGTTTATGTGGTAGAGTCCACAGATTGTACTTTGGACTTAGCAGCTACCTGAGAACCCATTGAAGTGGAGTGAACATAGATCCTCCTCAAGCCAAGGGACAGTTAACAACAACAAATATGACTCTATTGTGAATGCATAAACAGGGACAATTACAATATCAGAATGAAATAGGTGTTAGATAAGATAGGTTACACTTTAGGGAAAGGCTTTTCTGGAATATCTGGAGAAGAAGGACAATTATATGTGATGGATTGTTCTTTAGTTTTGTACAACTTATGCCATAAGCCAGCTTTCTCTGAAGATGTTAACATTTAAGGAACAGAGAGATCTTACGCAAACACAAAAATTGCTGGAGAATCACAGCAGGTCTGGCAACGTACATTGAGATAAAGCAGAGTTATCATTTCAAATCCACTGACCCTTCTTCAGAACTGATAGTAGCTTAGGAAAAAATGGTATATATGCCCCTGACAGGGACCGAGGGGGAAAGATTGAGTGGATAAGTTGAGATCTATCACAGCATCTTGTTCGCTGGTCAACATCTCTGTCTCAGGCTTGCTGCACTGCTCCATTGAAGCTGAGCTGGAAGAACAGCATCTTATTTTTCACTTGGGGACTCCGCAACCTTCAGGATCAATTATTTTACAGCCTCCAGACTTTCTTTCATGTCTGTACCCATTCCCACACCCCAGGCTCTGTCATGAAATGAGCTGCTTTTAGCATGGCCAACCCATTTTCACAGACTCATGGTCCCCATTATCATCTTTTCTTCCTCCCTGGTTTACGAACAGCCATCCCTTTGTCTGTCTGACTTTCTTTCTGTCGCTCTGGTCTCCATCTTCAACAATCCACTCACTCCTTTACCGCCGCTCTCCCAATCCTGTCATCAGCATATATGTCACCGTTTCCAAGCTAAAGATCAAACCTTAACTTTGTTTTCTCTCCACAGATGTCCAGACCTGATGAGTTTCTTCAGCAATTTCTGTTTTTGTTGCAGATCTTCAGCATTCACATTTCGTGGTTTTAATTTAGAAAGATTTTAGGATTTGTCACATTTGACTGTCACAAAACATTAGTTACACTGAATTATACCTAGCAATACGGGGTGAAATTTGTGCAAGGTTTTCAATAGCTCATTCAGAACAGTTCAAATTGAAACATCATTATTAGTTGGAGAAAAAGACAGAGGCAGATTCCATGTTAGTCTTCATCTCCGCACTCAGATCTCGCATATCACATACTCATGACTTCTCCTACCACTCTCTCATCTGGAACATCCTCAACACAAGGGCCATTTCCTTTCCATTGCTTGTGGAAACCATTTATTTCATGTTTTAATTCACTACTCCCTGTAGGTAACAGCCGAAAAGTATTAGAAAATTTAGCATGGCGATTATCAAACTGTTTGAACTGTATCACGAGGGCTCCTAACTAGGTTACTGGAATCGGATTTGAACTCAAAATCTACAGTGCAAAGGCAGAGGCACTACGTCTGAACCACAACACTTTCATGCATGGAGCTGGTACCTCAGAAAACTACTACATTCTCCATCAAACCTCAGATCCAGCCTGAGATGCAAGATTACAATAATATCGGAAACATTTTAAAATAGGAAATCTTGTACTAGTGATCAGGTCATAGACAGGAGTGCAATTGTAGCAGTTCTCACTTGAAGCTGGACCACTCTAGTATAATTTCTCCAACTGTCTGTATTTTTTAAATGCTCTTCTCCCTTTTTTAACGGGAGATAGTGGACCTTCTCTCTAATAGTCTCATAGTAAACCAACAGTAATAAGTGCTATTACATCACAAACTTCCTTCCTCAAAAATGCTAGGGGCTTACGTTCATCTATCATTATAATAACAAGACTAAAGAAACTACAGAAATGTACAATAAATGCCTTTCACTTTATTGTTTCCAAAGAACTGTATAATGTCTATATAACTTTACAGGAATATGCAAATTGATGAAATTAGAAAGATTTTTAAAAAGACAGAATATGAGTAAATTACTTTTGAAAGAACATGTTGAAGTGAAATGAGGCAATAGTGTCTCATAATGTAGAGACAACAATTTCTTCACAGGCTGAAGATCTCTGTGGCATCCCAGGAAAACACTCTGGAGGTTTTATTTGACTTAATAAAATTTATGTTTCTAAATTTCATAATAATAATTTAAAACACAGCCAACAATCACATTTGCTACTAGAAGAATAGACTGAGCAATATCTGAAATCCATCAAAGTGACAATAAGAATAACAGAAACTGCACTTACATGTGAACTGCACATTTGTAAATTTCAATGAGCCAATGCATGTTATTAGGATTGACAGGTTTTTAATAAGCTGTGTCACTTTAAAATTATGAAAAATGTAATTTTGATGTATAACCTAGAACCATCATTCAGCCTGGAAGATCCCTGAATTTTAAGCACCAAGAATTGTACGAACAGAAAATTATGGGAGGAACTTTTGTAAAAGTAGTGAAGATTGCCAGTTTGTTAAAGATAAACTTTGAATTTTATCAATTTGTGAAGAAAAGCCTCATTCCTTTGGGGATAAATACTGATCATCAAAATTATAACAACTTTATGAGACTAAAATTAGTCTATTCAAAAAGTTCAAATTGCTGAAATATCATCTCTAGCAAGGAAAGCTTTAATAAAACTTCATTCATTTATGTTTCATTTAAAGACATCGCAAACTGAACCATAGTAACCCATACAGCCAAAACCTGAAAATGTTACAAGTTGTGGTATCAGTGGTATCACAGCATGGAATACTGTCTTATAGCCTCTTTGATCCAAGTTGAGGTGGATAGAATTACAGTTCAAACAACTAAAGGATCCTAATAAAAGAAGTTTTTTTTGGCCTTTTCACCCCAGTTTTGACTGAGTGCAAGAAGGGTCTTGTAATGCAATGATAATGTCCCTACCGCTGAGCGAGAAAGTCTAGGTTCAAGGCCCAACTACCCCGTGAAGGTGTATGCAAACAGTTTGATTCAAAAATATATCCGAAATATAAGCACATGAGCAACACACAATTAATGTCTCATTAATAATCTCCCCTGGGAAGACTTTAAGATGTTTCACATAAACAGGGATTGTTTAAATAAGCGACTGACAAGTTGATTCTGCCATGACTACTTCCTGGGTCTGCTACTGAATGACTGAATAGCCCCAAAGTTGACAGCAGACAATTTTACAGAACCCTGATTGCCATTTCTGGACTGAACTGGAGGGTAAAGCTCAAATGTTCCTAGCATTGAATGCTCATTAATTACACCCATATGAAACCATTTATTTCTCCTCATTTGTTTGCTTAATAAATAACGAAAATATTTGAAAGTAACAGATTAAAAACACATTTAAAAGTAGCTGGAAGGTGTTATAAATGCCTCTGTTCAGTCAGGTTTGTGTTTCCAACTATTACGTTAGAAGAGTTAGATGAAGTGATTTATTCAAGATAAATGTCAAATTTCTGAGGGACCATGACGTCATTGTATATTGTGCATTTTCTTGATTGCTGAAGGGCTGGAGCAAGCCAGAATCAATAACATGTTCTCAATTTTGACGGCCAGCACTGAAAGTAATTAATTATATTCATAGTGACAGTAAACATACTATTGAATCTTCAGACAGTTATGCCATATCATGTGCAAAACTACATAAACACTTACATCCATTCACATATAACATTCACTGCACTTAAAATGGGGGTTTAGATAGGGTCGACAGTGAGAATCTTTTTCCTCGTATGGAGTCAGCTATTACAAGGGGGCATAGCTTTAAATTAAGGGGGGGTAGGTATAGGACAGATGTTAGGGGTAGGTTCTTTACTCAGCGAGTCGTGAGTTCATGGAATGCCCTGCCAGTAGCAGTGGTGGACTCTCCCTCATTATGGGCATTTAAGCGGGCATTGGATAGGCATATGGAGGATAGTGGGCTAGTGTAGGTTAGGTGGGCTTGGATCGGCGCAACATCGAGGGCCGAAGGGCCTGTACTGCGCTGTATTCTTCTATGTTCTATGTTCTATTACAACTAAAGGTTGATGTTAGCCCAATCTGGACTGCAAATCCACTTTAGAATTGCTCCATTATTTTAAAATTAAAAAGCAATTAATTCGATGGGAAGTACTGCAGGAAATGTTGAGAGATCTTCAATAGTACCATGAAGCCATACCATTCAAAAGGAACGCAGTTGCCAACAGTCATTTTGACTTCGACCAGAAACATTTGGCACAGATTTCATTGCAGGCCTTTTTCAAACAAATCCAATCAAATGAAAAATCAAACATTTAGGCACTATGCTAAATAGAATTCAGGAAGACAGGGTATTATACAGAAAACCAATCAGTGACTAGAGTCATACCCATCTCATCACAAAGAAGATCAATCACAGTCCAAAGACTTTGAGCAAATTTTCTTAATACAGCATCCTAGACGAGCCTGTCATAAGCTCAGGAGTGGGGCCATCTATTAACAATTCTATTGTACTCAGCTCCATTAACAATTCTTCTGACAATGAAAAGACTCACAGGAGCCTTCAGCAAGATCTGCATCACATACTTAAAGCTGACAAATGATAAGTAGCATTCACTTTATTCAAGTGCCAATAAAAGGTCATCTCCAACAACAGAATGTCATCCACTTTCCTCAATCATTAGTGGTACCATTATCAGAATATCTGATACTAACATCATTGTGGAAGCTACCTCCGACTGTACCAAGCACATCAATACCATGGTTACACAAATGAAAAGAGGTTAGGTGATGGATGATTCTAACTTAATTGTTCACTGGTGCAAAGCTAATTCATGAATGCCTCATTTAAGGAATGAGATTGCAAGTATCAAAGGCAAGGGAACTGAAAAGTGTGGAGTTATTATAATATGCATAATGTTAGGGAAGAAGCTAAGGCATACTGAGGAAAAAATGAATTCATTTTTAATAGTAACACCAAAGCAATTTTAATCTCTAAGTGGCAACAACTGAGCAATAGTGATCATAACATTTTTGGATTTGACACTTGATTGAACAAAGCAATCCCACTGTAAACTGAATCTTGTCATGGATAAAAATTGCATCAAATTTGGAATGTCAACAAACACATTTTGCATGATCAATTGAGATGTTCTACTAAACAGAGGTAGGTAATAGCAGTACTGAATAACAATGTATTGATTTTAAAGCCACATTTTTGTCAGAAGAAGCTGTGGGTTTCCAAATTTTATCCATGGACCTGGCATCCGAGCCAATACGAACTCTCAAGGCACATTGCTGACACACTTACAGGACGCTTCTACATTTTCATACTGCACCCCGCGTGGCATCAGAAACGATCACAGTAATGCTGTTGAAAGGGCACTGTGTGCTCAGAGATATACACCCAGATCCTACAGTGGACCAGGCTGCAATAGTGGCCTATTCATTTGCTTTCTTAGGCTTGCACATTTTGAGCCTACCTAGATGAGCATGGTATCTCTGCCTTATTTTGCTTTGCCTTGCCTTATTGCAGTTTGCCCCCTCAGCCAGAAGTACCGGTTCACATTACATCCGTCTAACCTTGCTGTTTAGCACAGATACAATGCCAAAATGCTTGCAATGGCTGTCAGCAAGCATCAAACAATCAAAGGAGCTAGCCTTCAGTCAGGGATTCCAAGCACAGTAAGTCAAGGACACCCTCTGATACCAATCCCGGGGACTGGACATAGTCAGCCACTTGGAGAAGTCAAAGTCAGGACTTTGTCGCTTCAAGCTCAGGGACCCAGATGTCAGGAAGCCAACCACCTGTCTTGACTCTTTCTGATCTATTGTGGGCTGCTGTGTTCCAAGAGTGAGACACAGGCAGGTAGTAAAAGACATGAAAATGGAGGGGCCTAGCTGTCACCTGTGCAAGCGAGTAGGCAGTGCAGAGTGTATGCAAGGTTAGTGATTTCGGGGGTTGTGGTGGGTGACAGTAAGTCAGGAAAAATATTGCAGGCAATAATGAGCGTGGTACGGCATGAGCCTTATAAAGAGATGGGTACCAAAACAGAGATAAAGTGTGAGTTACCAGAAATAAGATTGTGGCACTTACACCGGTAGAGTGAAACAGGTCAATGACCTTCTTCCCACACTACTTGATAAATGATACAGCATTCCAAAGGAGATGCAGCTGGATAGTTAAACATAGACTTGTTGTTTAAAGGTGCTGCTCCATCAATTGTTTCTTTACCATTTGTCATATAAAATGGTATCTCAATAAAATGCATTGAACAGCATGAAGTTACAGTGTTTGTACGGTGGAAATGAAATAAACATGGAACAGAAAGTTAGAGCTGATCCAAAATAACATAAGGAGCCTGTCTTTTACTCTAAAGTTAACATAAGTGTCAACTATAGTCCGCACATGTTTAATTAGGCATGGGTTCAGACAGAGGAAGCTTTTTATCTCTCTGTGAGAAGCATCTGAGAGACCCAGACTCTCATATATTTTTCACATTTATATGACATCAAAAGCCCTGAATGTGCTTAAGGAGTCTTGTGAGACCAAAAGGAAAGAAAGAAATTTCTTTTTCACTGAGCATCCTGCTGCTCATGTACTTACAGTACATCATGGAAGGCTGACAGAGGAAATACAACAAAGACCGTGACTGGGAAAAAAACTATTTCTCATTGCATGAAGAGTGCAGAGAGAGAGGCTGCCTTTCAAGGTGATATCAGTGCATGGATTTCTGAGGAATCTAGTCTTTAATAGGGCGGTAAATGACTTGTGTGAAAGGTTAAAGCAAGACGGTCAATGTTCAAATGACAGTGTTCACAAACGTAACAATAGATCTCAATTTCTAAGCGTGCTGTTAAGTTGAATCAGACAGTAGTGACATGTGCAATGTCACCCAGATTGCTGTGTGTCACAGCATTCAAAGGGTCCTGGATGTCTTTTGGTAAGGCTTTTGACTTCACCGCCTATGACATTTCCCCTGCACAACAAAGGGAGAGGTCTATTGCATTCCACAGGATCACAGGCTTTCCCAAATTTCACGCTGGCTATGTGCCAATAAATGTTTATATAGTATTATAAATATTAAATATATTAAAATTAGATATTTTAGTGCATTAGTAGGTAGATTCTTGTTGCGCAAAAGACATCAAAGTTATTAAGGTGATGTGGGAATGTGGGATTCTGAACAGGTCAGTCATGATATTATTATCTGGTGAACTAGGCTTAAGGAGGAAAATTATCTTCTTTACTCCTTTTCATATGCTTGTATGCACTAAAGACACCAAACTATGCCCCTGACACATATACCAATAGAAAGGGACACCATTCCTTCTTTTTTCCTTATTCTTAAATTACTAAAAATGGTACCATTTTGTGGCAACAAATGAAAGCTTTTTACTATTTTATTGCATTTTTACTGTAAAATATATGTGACAATAAAATCAAAAGCAAAATCATTCATTGAATGTGATGTACCTTTATGATATTCAGCTTTCAATATCAGAGATTGATGGGGAAATGATGATGGTATCTTTAAGCAAAATCACTTGACACTTACACTGGATGCAAGGACCTATACAGTAAAGCCATAGCTGATAACAATGTACTACAGGACAAGTTGCACACGTACAAACACACTGCAGCACAGAAGAGCTGCACAGAGCAGAGGAAAATTACCTACACAGTCTATTCAAAAAGAATGGGTACCCAATGAATACAGTCCACCGATTTCTCAGCAACAAACCCAAACAAGCAGACAAAACACGTGCAGAAACCCTACCCACTGTCCCATACATCAAAGACATCTCAGAAATGACTGCTAGATTACTCAGACCCTTTGGCATCATGGTAGCTCACAAACCCACCAACACACTAAAACAGCAGCTAATTAACTTGAAAGACCCCAGACAGACAAGCAAAACTAATGTCATTTACAAAATACCTTGCAAGAACTGTAACAAACATTACATTGGACAAACAGGCAGAAAACTAGCCTCCAGGATACATGAATATCAACTAGCCACAAAACAACATGACCCATTCTTACTAGTATTCTTACACATGGAGGAGGAAGGACACCACTTCAACTGGGACAACACATCCATCCTAGGACAAGCCAAACAGAGACGTGTACGAGAATTCTTCGAAGCATGGCATTCCAACCAGGACTCTATCAGCAAACACATTGACTTGGATCCCATTTACCACCTACTGAGAAAAAGAACAGGAAATGACATCACCATAGGAAATGATGTCACTAGAGGAAATGCCATCACTAATCCTGGGAAACTCAAACATATAAGTCGAAAGCAGGCTACACCACCAGTGCTTCATTCGGAGGCTCATTGAAGATGTTACCTAGTATGGTGATGAAATGTCTAAAATGAAAACGAACCTTCCAGTTCAGCGAGCAAATCCACATCCAGACATGTACAAATGATACAACCATATGGCCAACACATGCCAGATAGAGATAAGGGCAAGGATGCTGCAAATTTGCAAAGCTTTACCCAAGAGAAAGGGTTGGTGCTTAACTAGACAAATCAGATGTTTGTGGAAGTTAATGTTCTTGAAGAGAATGAAAGTGGCAAAATGCCTCTCTTCCTTCTCCCAAGGAGAACATTGAAAAGATTGAAAGACAGGTAGTGAACCTTTACTGCAACAGCATCAAATAAAAATTCAGATATATATCCTGTAAAAATAAACTTTTAACTTGCAGTGATTTTCAAAACTTCAAGCAAAAATTAAGATATTTAATAATTTTGTACTTTGGAAATAATAATAATCTGACCACAAATCTTGTATATTGGAAAAAAACTTTTCAAAAGGCTCAGTACTCTCAGGAGAACAGACTTGGCTGTACAACCCAACTCTCACAGGCAGCAGCAAGACCTGGGCAACAACTTGCACTGGGAAGAGGCACATTAATTTAATGTCAAAAAGAATCGAATCATTCATGATATTTAATGGCAGTGCCATCATTGAATCACCCAACCATTAGTATTCTGGATGTTACTATTGACCAGAAATGTAACTGGACCAGCCACATAAATATCATGGCTGACAGGTCAGAAGGTAAATATTCTGTAGGGAGTGCCTCAAAGCTTTTCCCCCATCTACATGTTGAAGTATGAATGGATTATACTTCTTTTGGCTGCAAGGACACAGCTCTAACACTCAAGAAACTTGATGTCATCTCGAGCAAAGCAGTCCATTGATAATTCAATCCTGTTACCACCAGCACTCCATGTCTGCAGTGCAAATATTTATAAGATGCACTACAGCAACTCCATCATAGTTTCTTCCACAGCAGTGTTCCTACTGTCTCAAAGAACAAGGATAGCAAGTGCATGGGAACACCACCAGCTCCAAACGTCTTTCCATGTATTGCATCGTCTTTACTCAGGAATATATCACAACTTTATAATTGGCATGGGATTAAAAATTCTGAACTCTCTCCCCAAGAACACATTGGAAGAGACTACATTATAGACACCGCAATGGCTGACTACTTTGTCAAGGACAAGTTGGGATGGCCACTAAATGCCAATGAAGTCCACATCCAGTGAATGAGTACAAACTATAGCAGGTGGCATATCACTTGCATCTCACGCTTCCAGTAATTTGTGACAGAAAATATTACCATTATTAAATGTCCTACTAATGATATGTAATTCATTGCTGTGCCAAAGAAAATTCCAGGCTAATGTAATTGTTTCTATTGAGTGAAAGTACACAGGTTCAGTAGCAGCAGTGAGGAAGTACTGCCATTATTACAAATAATCAGAAAGAACAAAATGTTCTCAAAAATACAGTTGGTTCATCTGGCATGTGGCAGTGTTAATACCAGTAAACATATTCTGAAATGTTGCCATATATTCAATCTTCTAAGCAGTACAACTTGTCAACTCACATTTTTGTTTTTGTAGCAACATATTGTATTGGTAAATGTAAAAGTGTTAGGAGGTTATAACTGAGACACACATTCAAGCTCTTCAATCAAATTGTTGAGTTGAGAAAGGGCACAAAATGAAAGCAAATGAACAGAATTTCACTAACGTCATTGAAAAGCAGTGAATAACGTAGCAACTGCAATATTTCTGTAAGATGTATTATTTATTAGCTGCATTAATTCCAGCCTTGTCTCAATATCCTTTTTGAGTCACAGCACAGAATGTCTATTCCTCTGAGAGAGGAGGCAAATATAATTGAATTCAAAGGTATCAATCTATGCATTAGAGATTAACATGTTCCCTTTACAGCTTTTTCAGAATACGACAGTTTATTAGACTATGCTATAACGAATGAAGCTATCCCATAAAATGTACCATGCCATTATATGGTCCATCATTTGTGCAAAGATGAAGAGGTAATTTTGGTTTTGAAATTCCGATTGGAAAAAGAAAATCACTGATTGTTGCTGATTGACACAGGCTAATAACATCAGGTCTACTGGTTGTCTCATCACCACAATTCTTCACTCTATTGATATTTTTCTTGTCAACCTTTTATAAAAGAATCTTGCCCTGTTACTATACACAAAGTTCAAACCAATTAACTAGAAATTCTTTTTCAAAAACAGTGCTTCAGAATCTAGTCACTGAAGGATTCCAGATGGAACCTGGCTAATTACATATGATTTGCACTCTAGGCATCTGCCACCTTGTTGTGTGTCATCCACAGACACTTTCCCATAAACCCATAACAAGTACAGCATCCTTTAAAGCAACGCCCATTTCATCGCAATATCAAATTCTGTAGACATTAAGTATTGAGACAAAGAGGCAGTTTTGTTAAGTTTGTGTTCAAACCAATCGGAATTGAGGATGAACTTTTGTGCTGTGGATTCAAGTACACTATAAATTTCAGCAATTCTGAGCAATCTGTTTTATTATAGAATTCAAGAATATGATTCCAGTTTGCAAACGTTTAGTGATAACATTGTTGCTGATGTGAGTTCAATAAGCAAACTTCTCTGTAATAATGACAGATGAAATGAGCCTTTCATAATCCAAATGAGATGACCCAGAATGAGAGATATTTATGAAAATGTATTTCAATGATAAAGCTGCAAAAAAAGTCATGATTATTAAAACTGCATAAAATCATGGCTGTGGAAGCATGTTTTATAATAGAATGAATTTACAATAACTAATTAACAGTTTTTTTTTGTTCAGCGTCAGCACAAAATTAACATAAAACTGCATTGACGGAGAACATTAAACAGCCTCCATGGAGACCTAAGATGTTATATCTGGGGCAGTGATATCAAAGTATTTTTGAAGTTCAAATAATTTTAGCCTCAGCACCAAAAGATCTCTTTTTTAGCTAGCATGATCTTTGTTTACCTTTTACTGTTTTATCAATCATTTAAAGATCTTTAAAGATAGTGTTATTATACTTTATGTTGCCTATTCATTAAAAATATTTTGTACACAGAATGGGCATTCTTTGTCACATTTTTGGGTCTTTAATTTTAGCTCATTTTTAGTTCAAAATGACAGTCCAATCCTGAAAGCACAACTCACATCCTTTGCAATTCAGAGTCTTCTTTCTTTTATGCAATATCCACTTAACCCAAAGACATATGAATCCCAACTAACCAGCCTTACTCTGCATTCTGTCTACTGAAATATATCACGTAAGGTCTCAACAGATACCTTATTTCAAAAAGTGGAATGAAGAAAAGTCGGTAATCAATTTGAGACGTAGATTTCAAGTCAAGAAGTAGTAATTTAAATAAACAATGAGGCAGCTGTATAGTGATAATGTAGTAATAATGATCTAGTAATTCAGAATCAAAGCATATTGTTTGGGTGACCTGAATTCTGATCCCATCATGATGGACCATCAATCGTGAATTCAATAAAAAACAACGAATAAAAAATCTTATGGTATGATTATTGTGAAACTTCATCTGGTTCATTAATCTTCCTTCGGGAATGAAATCTGTCATCATGAACTGATTTCCCTATATAGGACTCCAGACCAATAGTAATGTTGTTACAGGCCTCTGGGCAAATAGAGTTGGTTAACAAATGTTGTCCTAGCCAGCGATGCTCACATCCCATGAATGAATGAAGAAAAGAATTGAATGTATCTGAAACAGGAAAACAAGAAAATGTCAGCCTTCCTTAATGCATACGATAATATAAAATATCTTCTACTTTCTTTCTAAACATTAAATGCAAAACAGAGACAGACATCAAACACTGCAAAGCAGGCTATAAACTGAAAACTACCCTGCTGGACTCGTGTTCAGTATAGTCTTAAAACCAAGATTTATACACTCAAATAAAAGCAAAGTGCTGTGGATGCTGGAAATCAGAAATAAAAAGAGAAACAGAGTTAGCATTTCAAATCCGATATGACTCCTCCTGAATTCAAATCCTGAGTTTAATAACCTTTTCACAGAAACAGTATCAAATCCTCCTAAAATTTGCACAGTACAAAAATGGTTGAACCTCTCATAATTATATTAGTTCAAGAGTAATTCACAAGTATTTTCCTGTTTGAACACAATTACTACTTCCCTGTACATAATTTAGATATCTTACAGCCTAACAGTCTGAAGCTGTGGCTACAATAGTAAGAAATTCTTTCTCTATTCTAGGAACTAAAAAAATGGACAGTAATCCCAAATAACTTGATTTTACAAGGGGACTTTAGCCTTTCTGAGTTCTTTCAGGACCTGTACACTTTAAGCGGCAATTGGATAGGTACATGGATAGGTGCTTAAGCGAGGACAAATGTTCGGCACAACATCGTGGGCCGAAGGGCCTGTTCTGTGCTGTATTGTTTTATGTTCTTAGATTGACATAGTCAGGAAAAATATACTTTCAGTGTTCTTTCTCAAAATTTCAACCATTTGTCTGATTATGGAGGTGATGCACAAATTGAAAAAAATAAGTGGCCCAGTGACATTTTTCAGTTTAAGTGCAAGAAACACAATGTCTCTACTTCCTGAAACATTGTGAATAATAGCAACAATAATGCCGTCAGGTTTATTCCATTCTGCTTATTCCAACAATCAAGGTAAATTTATATTTAATTTCTATTTTAAAAGCTTTAGATATTTCATTTTTGTTCATAATCACTTTTTCAAGTTGGACTATTTTCTTTTTCACTGCAACATGATCCTTAGCTTCTGAAGTACTTTATTCCAAAACTATTGGTATTTTAAAAAAGCTTCAATGATGCTGTCATATGTGTTGAGGAACCAATGATTATAAGATACTGAAACGTACTGTAACACTAATTCTAATTTCTATTACTAAGTTTAAGAGTCGATTTGGTAACAATGCTAAAGGATGAATGACTAATAAGTCTGAACAAGAAACACCTGTCTTACCAACAAATGTAGATCAATGCATGATAGTGATTAGTGTGAGCTACATAATAACCTAAGAACTAGGAGTAGGATTAGGCAATGCAGGCCCTAGATCCTGTTCCATAATTGATACAATCATGACTGAACTCACCTCAACTAGGAGCACCACACTTTCAACTCTGATCTCATCTCAGCGTCAATTGCACTTTTCATCCGCACTCCTAACCCTTCAACCCGTTAGTAATGTGGGTCTCTGTAATTTTGATGAAAATCTCTTGCAGTATTGTAGCGTACCTAGCTCTGGACCAGTAGGCCTGGTTTCAAATCTCATGTACTCTGGAGGTGTGCCACAAGATGTCTGGTCACAACAATTAAACTATCTATCAGTAAGCCAGTGACAACATAGCTGATCCTATGGAGATCTTGAACTGAACTCTTCATTCTCACCAAGATTATATAAGACTACTATCGGATTGGGTAGGGCCTAATGTGGTCTCCAACATTAACCCTCTCAAAATCATTGCCATATACAACAGACAGAATATCGTTAAATTTCAAAAGTAAATATCATTGGTCTGGATTTTGTAGCCAATTGCACTGTGTTGGTGTTTGCTGCTATACTTAAAGTAAGACCACAAAGATCTAGTAACCTCTATAGAATGGCTTTCGCCTTACCTCACGATAGATTGATTCTAGTGTCACAACTATAAGATCTATACATATCCAGCAACAATGTTATTATCAAGCAACTTCAGCAACCTGAAGAATCCTCACATATTGCAATCAAAAAGACCTGAGGGTGATTTTTATCATGAAGAGGGTGGTGCGTGTATGGGATAGGCTGCCAGAGAAACTGGGGAAGGCTAGTACAATTACAACATTTAAAAGGCATCTGGATGGATACAAGAGTAGGAAGGGTTTAGAGGGATATGGTTTAAATGCTGGCAAATGGGACTAGATCAGATTGGGATGTGTGGTCAGCATGGACAGTTTGGACTAAAGGGTCAGTTTCCATGCTGTATGACTCTATGACACGATGACAAACTTACATTGTGAAAAGGAAAGTTCATTAAAGACATGGATTTGTGGAGGAGCAGGGAATCAGTAACAACAACCTTTGGATTTCATACATAGAAAAATCTTGATTATCCGAACAAGACTGGCAGGGAGTATGTTGTTTGGATAACTGATTGTTCGGATAACTGATTGTTCGGATAACGGATAACAATTTTATGGGACCTTGAGATCTTGTTTGGATAACTGATGTTTGGATAATCAACTATATAACATTTCATATGTAAAATCACAGCCTCTCTTTTTCTCAAGCCATTCAAACACTTCATGTTAAATTCATTATTCTTGATCCCAACCCTTCCACTTTACATGGCTTGAGACACAATAGAGTTTTTTGATGAAATATTTTTTCCAGGGTCTGCTGAATTCTTTCAGTTTTTCATTAAGAAATCTACCTGGAAAGTAATATTAATTAAATATGTCACAGGAATTAAGGAGTTGAAACTACATAAAGATAGTTTTATAATTTAACAGCAATCACAAAAAAGAATTTTTATTCATCCATTCCTAATTCAATCCTATGCCATTTAGTCATTGTTGTTCTTTCTTTGTTAATAATAATCTTGCCTTTAGTGACTGGGTTAATTATATAATATCATTATTTTAGTAAAGTTTTAAGAGCAAAGATTGATCATTGGCGTGTGGTGGTTTCATGCGAAAACTAGATAATAGCAAAGTTCACTTCTAGTAAACATAGGCACAGATTTAAATCCAGAAATTGACACGTATGTTTCAAATATTTAAATTCAGAATTGTTTGCAGAAAAAGGTTTAGATTCTCGGATGCAAATTGGAGATTCCAGCTGAGACAATGTTGGTGTTACGAATATGCCCACTAGGTGGCATAAAGGCAGCTAGTATAGAAACTGGAATTTCATAATTTCTCCTCCTGTTAATTCTGACTTCTTTTAACACTAACAAAATGAATTGTTAAATAATTAGAACAAGCAATGTGCATAACATTGAACAGTTAATTTGTTATACTGAAATTTGAATTATCAAAAAAATTAAATGACTCAATAATTGAATATTTATTTAAGAAGTGGATTTTTGTTGTCTGTTTCCCTTTTTACTTCTCCTCTGTTATAACGAATTTGCCCCATTCAGAGGATATTTTCGCATTTATTTTTGTTCTATCTGTTTTAGCCTAGCTGACATATGCAATAACTATCCCAAAAATAAAAAGCAAGACTTGAATTGGCATAAAACCAAAATACTGTAGATATTAGAATTCTAAAAACAGAAAATGTTAAGGCAGTATCTGAGGGGAAATGAACAGAATTAATGTTTCAGATCAATCACTTAATAAAGATATGCCCATTTTATTAGTTCAGTGATATCTTCCATCATTCCATCACAGACACAATTGCACAATGCACATTGGAGTCATCCACTGAGTTAAAGTTGTACTGATTCCCAAATACCCAGGTAATCTTTTAGATCCAGCTCAGAGAGGTCTTGAGTTATCATCTTACACAAAAGACATGACAGTTGTAGGCGTGAATGTTTTGAGTTATTTAGAGGAGTAAATATTCATATTATCACATTACAAACCAGATTTACATCTTTATTAAATAAGTTTTGTTTTATAATAAAGTATTAAAGCTGCATTTTTAAAGAAACGTGGTTGATGGATCTTGTTATTCCAAGAGAAATATCGAGAAAGCATTAAATTGGCCATATTGGGAAGTGACTAAAACAATCAAATTTATGTTATGTACTGAGGAGCAGTTGAGTTGGAGAGAAATGGACAATGGGAAGAAATGCAGATGTTGAAAGTAAATGTTGAAAAGTTCAATCTGAGTGCGAGAGACAGATCATTAAATCTTTAAAGGCAGAATATCAGGAATATGGCAAGACATATCACTTTCTCAATAGATTAAAGAAGGGATTGATTCAACTTTATGTTGTTTTCAGGAGGCATATAATAAACTGGAGAAATTGTTGCAAAGTTTACTAAAGAAAGGTTATCACAAAACTCAGTAATGATAACCCATTGTTGAAGACTACTTCCCCTGTTCATTTGTTTGCTGAGATTATATAATTCAGCACAGACTGGGATCAGATCTGGGGTTTTACTTGTCTGTTTGGCTATTCAACAGCTGAAGCCACATCTCTAAAATCCTCTTGGTCCAATTCCTTTGATATTCTCCCTTCCATATTCATTCCTGATCATGCATCATCCTCTGTTTGAAATCTAGCCCTATGAGGTCTGAATCCCAAAACTGAGCAGTGTTTCACTATGTTCGATGTTTCGCTTTTTTTAAATAGGAATTTTCTTTTGAATTTCACAGAATTTTAATAGCTTTGAAATTGCAGTATAAATATTTAATAGTTTGCATGCAGTAAGAGTATATTGGGGGCTTAGATTATTTTTAAAAATTCTTTCCTGGCACATGGGCAACATTTGTTGCCAATTCCTAACTGAACTGAATGGCTTTTCGACCGCTTCAGAGGCTAGGTAAGAGTCAACCACATTGCCATACATTTAAAGTTGGGGTGACAGATTTCCTTCCCTAACAGGTATAAATGAACCAGATTACAGTTGGCCATCAATGACAGTTTCATGGTAGTATGACCCTAGTCTCTGGATTACTGGTATAGAGAACTTCTCCCCACCACTCCCCCCAACAATGTTCCCATTAAAAACCTTCAAACAACCAGTAGATTTTCTACAATTGATCGATGCCCCTGGATTAGAAAAGATAGGACAGCAGTACTCTTTCTTTTATATAGAATTCCTACAGTGGAAACAGGCCAATTGACCCAATAAATCCACACCACTCCACTTAAGAGCATCCCGTCTAGACCTATCATCATAACACTACATTTCCCATGGTTAACACACCTTACCTACACATCCCTGAACACCATAGGTAATTTCCCATGGCCAATCCACCTAACTTGCACACCTGTGGACTGTGGGGAGGAAAGCAGAGCACCCAGTAGAAGCCAATGCAGACACAGGGAGAACATGTAAACTCTAGACAGTCATCCAAGGGTGGGATCATTCCCAGGTCCATGGTGCAGTCAGGCAGCAATACCAACCATTAAGCCACAATGTCAACTGCCTTTTCTAAGGCAGGATTCAGACACAGCTGACCAGCAAACAGTTGATTACTTTTATGATCAGGTGATGAGGAGTCACAGCTCCTTGCATTGTTTACACCCCTTTTCAGCAAGTCTGAACAAATATTTCTCTTTTTTCCTTTAGCATTCAGATATCAAACTTCAACGAAATGTAATTAACTAGATGAAAATGAAAGACAGCCAGTTCTAAGGTTTTCTTGAGTGAAAGAGAATTGGATTTTATTATTGTTTTAAAAATTGGCACCGAACACTCTCACAGACACAGGTATGAGTGCATGGAGAAATTGTGGAGTGTGGGGGGCTATTTGGTACAGGCAGTAACTTAAAGGCAGTTGCACCTGATTTCCTCCATGATGTGACACTCCCAACATCTTAACGTTCTCAGTGAGTTATACTTGAATAAGGAGCAGGGATAGGCCATTCATCCCTTTAAGCCTGCTATGCCATTTTAGTAAGATAATGGTTAATATGATCACAACCTCAAATCCACATTTCTACCTCTTCCTGATAATCCTTCACTCCTTTGTTTGCCAAAAATGTCTCCAATTCTGCCTTAAAATTATTCAAAGCTCTACTTCCACTGTCTTTTCAGTTTTTAAGACTCACAGCTTTGTGTGAAAAAAAGTTTATCTTATTTCTGATTAAATGGGTGACCTCTTAGTTTTAGACAGGGTCCCAAGTTGTTTTACATCAGGTAATTTCTAAGCTTGAGGTTAAGAAAGAGACAGAGAAAGGCAGAGAGCGAGAGAGAGAGAGAGAGAGAGAGACTTCCAGTTCTTATTCACAAATCTGTCTTTTCTTGTCTCTCCTTTGTTGCTCGGAAGCAAGTGTTGATAATGGTACATTTGTCGACCTTAACTCTGCTCTTTGTTTTCCCAAGTCGAAAACTCTACAGACAGCCTTTGGTCTCAACCTGTAATTTTCAGAAAGGTCTGAAACAACCAGGAGATACAGATCTCAATTTCAGTGCCATTTTATATCAAGAGCAGTATTCAAGAAATAGTTGGAAGAATATATGAATAACAAGGGAATAGAGAGATATGGATCCTGTACATGAAGACAACGTTAGTATGGAAGTGTTAAAACATGGGGTAAACCCCCCTGCTTAATGTAAACCAGCAACACAGAAGAGATTTATCCTGTGCAGAAATCTGTGAAAATGTAAGAGGCCAAGAACTAATTCAAGTAAAAAGTAACAACTTTTATTTCTTAAAGCATAACAGAGAATAATTAACTAACATCTATTTACAACTCCTTTACAACACCTTCCTCTAACCTATTGTTTATTTTCCCTTCTATAATACTAGTCCAATAAAACCCCCAATTAAGATTTATCAAAATTCAAATTTCAAAGCCAGCCAGCTGTCAAATCTTCTCTTGTTATATTTCTCTGTAGTTTTTCTTCTTCTTAGAGATTTCTGTTTCACAGATCACTGATCGATAAAGGTACCTTTAAAGGAGCTAATTTTCTGGGCGATCTGCAGATGTTGGAGGCTTGGCAGTTCTCTCTCAACTGTTCACGTTTTCCCGGTCTTACACCCCGAAAGCATCAGATTGTGTTATTGGTTTTTAATATTGTCAATATACTAAATTCAAACTTGATTGGAGTTTGGTATTTTTTAGGGTATAAGTTAAACGGATTGGCCTAATTCAAATTTGTTTTTTTCTCCAGGCAACCAGCTACATTAGCTGCTGGACTAAAAAGGTTACATTGTATCTTGTTCAGAACATTTAGTGCTGTGTCAGGTAGTTCTGCTAGTTTTAAACTTTCTTAAATGTACAGTACACTTCTACACCTTCATAACAGAAGGGCAAAATGCGTTGACGGATGCTTAGAGGGCCTAAGGGCCTGTTCCTGTGTTGTATTGCTCTTTGCTCTTATAATGATGTTAATTTTGGCTCAAACTTATTATTGTTTCCTGATAGTTTCATGAGCTTGGTTCAGCATAGTAAAAAGCGTGATACTGGAAAAGCACAGCAGGTCAAGCAGCATTCGAGGAGCAGGGGAGTCGACAATTTGGACATAAGCCTTCCGTCCTCACTTTCTCCCTTGGTTCAACATAGTTGAATGATCACAGCAGCAATGCAAGTAAATAATTGCCCTTTGAAAAACTCCTTCTGGTCCATGAGAGTTTCAGGTATTAGCGTCAATTATTAAAAAATGAACATAGATAGTCTATTTTCTTTTTGATCTTAATGAAGTGCACATGCAGAACCTGTATGTAATGGTGCTTCTCTTAATTTTGTGCCAAATGGAAGTTCAAAGGTTTGTATTGTAACCACTAAATAACAGCTGTGCAGATGAGGCTAGTCTTGGATCAACAAAATCCATCCGTCTAATGTAATCTTGACTGTGCAGCTGGTAGGAAAAATACACTTGGCCTCATGTGTCTGCAGTGAAACATGAGACATGACTTTCCATTAACCTTCCTGAGACCCATTCCTATTTGGGAAATCCATTCCAATCTTAGGTCCTTGCATGCAATCTAGATTTCTGTTTACATTTTATTCCCCTCACTTCTTTATCAGACCCCACTCTTCCAGCCACTCCACGGTCACATTTGGTAGCCTCAAAGGTAACAGTTGTTTTCAATATCTTTGATTGTTTCAGGAAGCTACTGGGAACTCTGTAGCATTTCACTTTCTTCAGCTCAAATGCATTTGGGAGGTCACTCGTACTTTTCACAAGAGCCCATCAAATAAGCTTTTTTTTCCCATGAAACAAAGGAGCGGGCAGCAAGACCATTAGGATTCTCAATCAACATTGCCCACAAGTGCAGGATGCAACACATTGTAGTATTCATCAAAAGGATTCCATGCCCTTAATGTTCAATTCATTTGTAGACAGAAAAGCTGACAATGCACAACTGCTCTAGATATGTAGGGAACTTCCTTGATTCCTTCATCCAGCACCATTCACGTGCCAACCTCTGCCAAAGGTCCTCAATCCATACAAGGATGGTTACTACGAGACAAAGGATACCCACTCCACACCAAGCTGAGGACAACTTTAAAAAATTCTGACATGATGGCAGATACACTGCTGCTCATGATTCATTGAGGGCCATTATAGAACAGGGCCACTTGATGACATTCAGGTCCAACAGTGCAATGCAATGTACCCAAGACGGGGAGATCCACATTACATGTGTGTTTTGTGCCCCCTACATTCCAAATCCTTAAAGAAGGATGTGTTAGCTGAAGGCGAGTTGCAGGAGCAGGATGGGACAGAATAGTAGTGATAGGAGATTTATCAACTCGAGGAGCAGAGAGGCATTTGTCAGAGATGTGACTCCAGGCTGGTAGGTTGTCTCCCCAGTGCCAGGGTCACTGAAATCATAGAGCGGCTGAAAGACTCTCTTCTGGGGGAGGGTGATCAGCCAGAGCTTATCGTCCATTTTGGTATCAACAATATAAATAGGAAAAGGGGATGTGATCCTGCTACCAGAATTTATGCAGCAAGGTTAAAATAAACGGTAAGGAGGGCCTTAAAAATTAGTAATTTCCAAATTACTCCTACAACTATGTGAAGTGAGTCCAGAAATAGAAGGAAAAGGCAGGTGAATGCATGATTGAGGGAAGTCTTGAAATTCCAGAGGTGTTGGGATTGACTCTGGAGGATATGCACAAGTGAGATTGGTTGTATTTGCATAAGGGAGATTGGCTGTATCTGAACAGAGCTGGAATTGAGTTCCTTGAG
The DNA here is from genome assembly GCF_004010195.1 of Chiloscyllium plagiosum. Classification (NCBI taxonomy): domain Eukaryota; kingdom Metazoa; phylum Chordata; class Chondrichthyes; order Orectolobiformes; family Hemiscylliidae; genus Chiloscyllium; species Chiloscyllium plagiosum. Next base: position 39,344,221 of record NC_057729.1, on the reverse strand, counting down.
GGGCACTTTGCTCATGCTGTTGTGATGGTTTTAAACTAACTCAGGAAACAGGAGAAAATATTAGAAAAGTAAGGTCAGGGTGCAAAAATATTGGGGGAGCCAGATAGCACTACAGTCGAGAATAATAAGTTACTATGTCAAGTCACAACAAAGGAGAAATTCAGACATGTTAAATCAGAATGACACTGTATATGAATGCACAAAGTATACTAAATAAGATTGGCAAGTTCTAAGTATGGATTTCCACATAAACTGATGATCTTGTGGTGATACTGAGACCTGGTTGAAGGAAGTGAAGAACTGGACTTAAGTAATCTTGGTAAGACATAGTTTAAGAAAGACAGAAAAAGAGTAAAAAGGAACTGTGTCGATATTGGATAAGGAAAGCATTAAAGTACTGGAGAAAAATAATTTTTCTGAGGGTTCAAGGACAGAATTAACTTGGCGACTGAAGGAACAAGCAGAATACAATCATGCTGCTCAGTGGGGTCAATTATAAAGAAGTAAAAGAACAAATCTGCGAGCAAACTACAGAGGTGTAAGTATGATGGAGTTATAAGAGGGAGACTTCAATTACCTGAAATTGTCCAGCAAAGTGATGCTGTTCAGGGCATAGAGGGGCAACAGTTCTGTGTTCAGGAATATTTTCCTGAGCTGTATGTGTTCAATCCAATAAGAAAGGAGGCACCATTAGACCTGGCTTGGGAATGAGGTTGGCCAAGCCATAGATGAGGTGGTTTTGACTCTCTAACTTTACAAACTGAGACAGGAACCAAGGAAGCACAATATATTATTTTGCTGGTTGAAGATGAACCACATCTTTCATTTCACAGAACCTATTCTGTCCTACTGGGACAATAAGACAATAATAATGCCACTGATGAGCCCTCAGAATAGTTTTCCTCAGCTCTCTCTTACTACCTCCAAGTCCAGACTTCTGTAGCTGGTGTGAAGAGAACTTGCTGACTGAGACGCTCTGGTGACTTTAAGACTTTGGCGGGAATATACTGAAGGCTTTGGGCCTGGAGGACCTGTGCATGCTGAGAGTCTTCTGTAAGGGTGGAGGCTCCTCCTGCTCATGCTGAGCGACTGGAGGGAAGGGGAATCACTGGCAGAGAGGAGAACAGGCACAGATCCTCTGGAATGTACCGAGATGAAGCTGATAAGGATGTCTGTCCTTCTTCCTATCTGAGAGGGCCTGTTGGCACCAGCCTGTATCCTTGATAAGAAAAAACCCAGGACATGGGTTCAAGCTGTCTTGTCCCCTGTTGCTGCATAACTATAGTAAGTACGATAGGCTATGGATGTAAGCGCACATCTAGCAGTCACTGTGCATTCTTCAGGACCCCTAGGTTTCCAATTTGGAGGCTGTCATGTGCTCACGCACTAGAGTCACCTCGACTTTCATTCCCGCCTAGCTTAGGTCACAGGTACACCCATCTGAGGGTCCACTGCCCATCTCTTCAGGTCAGCATGTCCATTAGGATCAACCAGATGGGCATGTTTTCTATTTTGGCCTCAGGAGGTACCTGGTCTCAAGCAGTCTGTTGAGTGTCAGACATTTTGAGTGTTTTTCCCCCCCACTGGCTGTAGACCCATGTCAATGAGGTGTCCACTGGATTATCTCCCCATTTCCAGTCTAGTTAATGTTCCCTTCAAGGTAACAGTCTGTGTTATGGAGGAGGGTGACAAACCAGGCACAGGCTTCTTCCTCAGGGGTGGTGCTACTGCAAAATGTTTTGCCATGTGGAATCCTGGTTGACATCAGCACTTACAAATGTGTAGAGAATGGATTAGTTGGTGGAGATACTGATTAGCTTATGGACAGTGATGTGTTTGTCTTTCTGTACATCTAAGAAGAGGGGAATGCATTGTTGCTTACTGGGAAGCTGAGCCATTGGGCTCTCCATTGGAGAAGTGTTCTGGTCTTCACCAGCCATCTCAATGCCTTTTTCTCAAAGTGTGAAAAGGTCATGCTATCCAGCACCATCACATCCCCGCCACCCCACACCCAGAGCTGCCTGTTTTGTCCCCCTCGGTCAAACTTTCCTTCAAATAAGACAAAGTGAAGGATTGAGTGTGATGGAAATGGGTGGATCAGCACTGAGCATGCACAAGCATGGAAGTCCCCTGTATTTATGTTGGAAGTTCAGTGGACAGGAAGATTCAGTAGCTTGAGAGATTGAAGTGGATCTGAGCCCTGGAGAGCACATCATGCATATTATGCTAAGATTTGCAGATGCTAAGGTTTGTGGATGACAAGGTTTGTGAAATGCCTAAGCAGTGGCAGAATTACAATGAGTGATGCCCCTGCAAATGTGAAGTCACACAGACTTAATGCAGGATATCACTGACTTTTTCCTGTACTGCTTTTCTGCTCTTTGGTGCGGATCAGTGGCAATAACTTGTACTGCGATCTCAACCTAGGGTGGGCAAGTGAGATGAGATGGCTTCCTGGCATGGCCCCCCAGGGAAGGGGATGTTCCTTCAGTCAGTGATCCTATCCAACTGCATCCCGACGACAGCACTATTGTAGTTTGGAGCCATTTGACTAGGTATCTCGAGTGTCCTTGGGGCAGCTATCAGAGGCTGAGGGGAGGTTGTATTATCTGAGGTGTTGCTATAAACATAGTCAAAGACCCTTCATTGCCAGAAGGTCACGAGAGCAGCAGGAACTTACATCTTGCTCACCACATGATTGGCTGGGTAACTCAACAGCCTGTTTCTTGCATGGATAATAAGCTAAGCACATGATCACATGAAACTACTCACCCCAAGCATTAGTGTTCAACACCTTCCCACATGCTTAGTGTCATACCTCTACATTAAAATAAAAATCTCAGTCATTAAAATCAAAAATGTGCTCAGGTTAACTTTAAAGATCTCAAGGTAATATCTGAAGAGCTGGGTGATCTCTCAGTAGCAACTATGTTACCCTTTTCTAACACCATTTAATATAAATTTACTGATCACTCAACATGTTTGCCACACTGGCCTACATAACAAGAATAAATGGGTTAAAAATACTTTATTTCATGTGAATGCTTTGCAGCATCTTAAGAGATCTGTGCAGGCTGTTCCTTTCAGTTGGGACTATCGTAATCCACTGATGAAAAGGGACTGCATAGATATAACTGCATAGATTTACAAAAAGAAAAGGGATTCATTAGAGAGAGATAAATCTGTAAGCTAAGTGTTGCAGAATGCAGTAGTCTTAACTGAGAACAGAAACTGAGGATGTAAGATGATCAGAACTGCAAATATCCTGTAGTGTTCAATGCTTAATGTATCTCCGCACACATTAATGAAGTGTTGACCTGGGCATTGCCGTGAGCCATTCACCTCACCTTTTGTTTCCCAAAGACGCTTTCTGTGTTTGTCAGCAGAGATTTCTAGCTTTCTGGCATCTGATGGCCTCTACAGGGGCATCTGTAAGCAAGTCAAAGATCAGGAAGCTCTTCCTCCAATCAGAGCCTGCACTGAGACATGCAGACTGCAAAACAGCAAGTAAAAGAACAAGAAGTTTTGATTGAATTTTATTAGTTGTGGGGGAAGTGAAATAGAGATTGTGACATACCTATGGGATTAAGGGAGAGGAAAACAAGAATAAAAAAATATATTTTCTGAAAAAAAGCAGCATTAATTTTCTTCTGAGGGAACGACACTTCTCATTTTACAATTGTTTGTAAAAATTCACTGTTGATTACAAAAACAGGAATTGTTGGTGAAACTCAGCAGGTCTGGCAGCAATTGTAGTGCGAAATGAGTTAACGTTCCAAGTCCAGTGATCTTTCTTCAGAAGAAGATTCAAAACATTAATTTCCGTTTTCTCTCCACAGATGCCGCCAGATCTGTTGAGTTTCTCCAGGAATTTCTCGTCCTTTCTCAGATTTCCAGCATCCTTGGTTTTATGTTTTATTACAGTGTCAGAGAGGCAGTTCAAATATTTATGATTGCTAAAAATTCAATTATCGTTATCTGAACATACTCTTAAGATTTGTGTTTTTCTTTAATGCAAAAGTAATGGGTACTTAGTCTGAACTCATAGCATTATTGCGAACCCTCTGCAGATTCCATCAGTAAAGACTGAAACAATGTAACTTATGGATGAGCAAGTTATCACTGATGACAATTTCCACTTTCGACGGAATACTTGAGGATATCAGAATGTTCTGTCAGTTACACTTGGCAAAACATTGAGTGACAGTCTCACCATTATTAGTACAGTAAAATCCTGGCCAACATATAGATTAGAAAAAATAATTTGAGGCTGGGCTCAGGCCTCAGATTTGGCCACATATTTGACACTGCATCCACTTTATGTCCCAAATAAGATTAAAAAAATTATACTTGATGATCTCCTAAGAAAATAGAATATATTTCATGATTATTTATTTCTCTTTTAATTGTACTCTTAATTTAATGTCTGTTGATTTCAGACTATTAGTCTATGAAAGAGAGCAGTCTGACATTAAATGTTTCTACACTCATCAATCAATAATTAAGGCTCAACAAATGTTGTCCATCTGGTCTCATCTATTTTCCAGATTTACATTGACGATACTAGGCAGCATTGAATGCAATGTGACTTGCTTGGGCTTATGTTTATGTGATTGGTGGCATAACAGAAGGGATTCATTCTATTCCAATGAGTTTCAATGAGTAGTTACAAATGTTTTTCTTTCCAACATTTGCAGGTTCCATAAAATTGTGATGCCTTACATATCATAATAGAAATACGCTCTGCCCATTTAGATGAATTTAATCTGAGAGAACCATAAAAAAAAATAAGAAATCTAATCAATTATGTGGAAAACTCTACTCCAAACCCTTGAGGTGATCAGAATTAGTCCAAGCAATAATATTAATGCTGACTTACATTGCAGGTTTCCAACCTCTTGTACAAAGTAAGGTATTCCCCAGCCAGAAACAGACAATTCTCTCTTGAAGGTACACACTGTACACACCGTATTCACTGAGCAATTTAGCAATCTGTCCTACAATTGGTTATTCCCTGGGATGAGAAGAACAATCTGTTAACCATTCTAATTCAGTCCTTATATGGCTTGCTCTGGTTGTCTTGAATCTAATTCACTGAAATGAGGTTGGTCATGTAAATACAGTTCTATCCCTTCATTTCTAAAAAAAACTTGATTAACTCTACTCAGTGAAGTGAATAGAGTCAGCTCACTAAGCTTATCTATATAGGCGAAAGTAAGTACTGCAGATGCTGGAGATCAGAATCAAAATTAGAGTGGTGCTGGAGAAGCACAGCAGGTCAAGCAGCATCCGAGGAGCAGGAAAATCGAAATTTTGGGCAAAAGCCGTTCATCAGGAATAAGGCTGCGAGCCTCGGGGGTGAAATGCCCTCACATTTATCTCTCCATCCCGAGTGATTGGAACCTCCAGCACTTTTTTTTTTGTTTTCAGTTCAGATTCTAGCATTTGCAGCAATTTGCACCTACTCTTGAAATAGTTTGGATTTCAGCAATGGCTAGTCATACAGCATAAACAAAACATACTTCAATCTGAACTTTTCAATCAAACGTTATTCTACATTTATAGATAAGCTATTTGTGTTTTCAAGAACAGTTTAGCTAAGTCAAATATTTTACACTCTGATTGCCCCAATTTGGTATGAGCAGAACTTGTTAAGCATGTAGACCATCGACGCAAGTTCCAAAATTACCACTCTCTGTTCTGCTGTTATTGACAAAATCATAAGTGTTTAAAAATTCACTCCCCGGGAGAGATTCTTTCACAACACATTGGCAGGCATAATTTGTTATATATCCCTAGCTTTGTCTAATGTTCATTAAAAACCAAAAACAAACACTGAAAAAGGCTATTCAGGCCATGATGGCAATTCCATGTGTCATTATTATGTTGTGACTTTCTCACACATTACTTGAAAAACCCTTGCTTTTAGGGAAAATGATTTAACTCCTAACCTTAATACAGAAGTAAATCTATTAGTTTCAATCCTGCTTTCATCATCTAATGACCAGCTACCTTTCAAAAATGCCATCTAAAGTTGATTCAACAAGCTTCTCCGGGAGTTACTTCCACACTTTCCCTCTGCTGTGAGACATGAGAAGAACTGCTTTCTCATCTCCAATCTTAACATCATGACAATACATTTGCAGCATGTGTTCAACAAAAAGTGTTCACTGAAATGGACAATAATAAAATTCTAATAGTTTTGTTAGAGGACATAGCAAAAAAAAAGTCTGATCTATTCACAATGGTTTGGAAAGAAAAAACGCTTAATCTGGTTCATGCTTGGAGAAAAGAACAGAAGTGTAAAATGCTTACAGAGTTGACCACTGCCTTGAACCAATAACATACTTTACAACAACAAAAATGCAACCAGCAAGGATTTAACAATCTTCTGCATTCAGATAATGAATCAAAGAGCTTTACACTACTTACATGAACTTCCACAACTAAGTAGTACCAGCAAATCTGTCATTTTCCCCCAATTTATAAAACAATAAGTTATAATAATAAACCTTGTATGGAAACAATCTAACATGGGTTTCAGTAAGAAATTAATAATGGCTAATATTTGATCCTGCAACAAGAAGCCAATTATTTTCAAAGGCTAGTTGAAGTCAGCACATACATGCCTATACATATTTAGTGTACCTTAAGGTTTCAGAAATCATGATGCTATCAATTTTTCTAATCTCAGCAATCTAACATGCCTCAGCTTTAATATCCCTCCAATGCCAGAATTAATTGTGAATCATTATATATGTGACACGATATATGATCACAAGATGAAGGGACACATAGAAATTATTATTATATATTTTAATCATAGAACTTGAAAACCTTATTTGCTCGCATAGCACAAACGTATGCACCCTATGCAATCATTTATTCGTCTGACAGGATTATACGATTTACTCATGTGGGAACTCCCAAGTGCATACCTACAGCACATGCTAAATCTCACCAGATCTTGAAAGCAGCTCCATAATAATTGCAATATTACAAATGTTTTATTTGCCAGAGAGTGAGTCTATTGAATGAGGCAACAAGCACTTAGAAAAAAATAAATCTGGTAACACAGGAAAAATATACCTAGTAACACTGCAACAGAAGAAATAAATGGAATTGAGGCATCAAAATAAAGCAGGTTCTGCCTGTATGTTTAAACTATGTCTTAGCTCCATTTAAATTTCAAATTGTTACTATGAATTATTCTTCAACATTCTCCTATCCTTTTTACTTAGGCAGAGAATTTGTGAAAACTGTAGGAATTGACTTAGAGAAATTATTACACCAGAAGAAAAGGTATGGAGTTAAGACTTACATTAGTACTGACGACACAGAATAGTCAGTTATTGTGGTCATATGGTCAGGCTTTCAGAAGATAGAGAGAAATTTAAAGAAAATACATCGAAAGAGGTAATCTCAAGATTACTCCTAGTGTCAAGCATGAGAAAGAATAATATTAGCAAGTAGCTTGGCTTGAGGGATAGTACAGGAGGGATGACATTGGTATTGGTTCTGTAACAGAGGTGCCTACTCAAATGGGACGGGTTGCACCTCAACAGAACTGAGACTAATGTCCTTGTGACACTATTCATTAGTGTGACTGGAGAGGCATCAAGGGTCATGGGGAAAAGGCAGGAAAGCAGAGTTAAGGATTATCTGATCAGCCACGATCTCATTGAATGGTGGAGCAAATGTGATGAATTAATGCACAACCTTTGATCTGATATCTTAAGATATTGTGTGTTAATTTAGGGGGTTTTACACATAAATTATACTGGTGACAGTTGCTAAGGTGTTCAGACCAGGGAAGATAACTTTTCTTGTCGCTTGGCTTTGGGAAGGAATGGATTGTAATCCCATATCTCTTGCAATTCTATTGCCCTCAGGTCTCACCTCTGCCATACACCACTGCATCTTTTCAACCAAGTGAGTTGTCTTCCTCATTCTCATCTTGCCTCTGTGGGAGGAGATTTGGTTCGCCTGATCTCTGTCTCAGACAGAAAGAATGCAGCATCCTTCTCTTCCTGAGGCAATTTGTCTTCCTGTTTGGAGATCTTTCCGAGTCTGTTAATTATGGTGAGAAGGACTCTGCAGGCCACATTTAAATGCACTCCCTTAATCTCTGCAACTTTAGCACTTGCACCCTGGCTGTCTTTAAATGTCTTGACTGGATGAGACATCTCATTTACCATCTGCTTATCAATTCGGCAATTGTTTGGGCTCAAGATGTTTAATGATTTCAAAAGGAAATTGAACAAGCCAAGGATAATAAACTGGCAGGGTTATATGGATAGAGCTTGTGAATGGGATTGACTGGATTGCTGTTTACAGTACCTGCACAGATTTGATGGGCCAAATAGAGTCCTTCTGTGCAGTAGTAACTTGAAGTATTCATGAGTCAGGGGAGTTCTTATGATACGTGATGGCTGAAAAAGTCCAAGAAATAAATGTAGCATTCATAGAGAGTACAGACTCTGGGCAAAACTTTTAATATGTGAAGTTGTTGAGACCAGCTGTATTGAATAGGGATACAGGCCAAGCCAGCAGAAGTGTTTTGGATTATTGTGTGCAGACAGCATTCAACCTTCCTAACAATGGCCTAATTTTGATATAATGCTGCGCTCTGATATTTAGTAGCATAACTTACGCCAGCCAGGGAGACAATAAGAGTTGATTGGAGCATAGAATTTTTCTGCAGTGCATGTTGAGGGATAATAGACAGAAACCTGAAGAGCTACAGCACCACCACTGGGGCATAAGCAAAGCTGCAGTGTTTCCAATTAGAATTTCAGGAACATAGAAAAAATGATCATAAAAGCATTGCAAAAAAAAACTGACAACTCAATGTAAGATTTTGTAGATGAGAAATATTACACAGAATTAAGATTATTCATTGGGACATGGGTATCACTGGCAGGGTCTGCACTTATTGCCCATTCTTAATTATCCTGAAATAGGTGATCATGAGGTGAATTCTTAAATAGTTGTAGTCTTTGGATGTAGTGCCAGCCGGAGTGGTGATAGGAAAGGCATACCAGGAATCTGACCTAGTGATCATGAAGGATTCAACTCTTTCACCAATAATTCAAAAATTGCAATCATGCAATAATTCGGTCAGGATTTCATACTCCGTGGAGGGGAATGGTGCACATATTGGTGTTCCCACATATTTACTTCCTTTGTCTTTCTCGGTGGTAAAGGTCATTGCTGTGAAAGGTGCTGGAGGCAGAACCTTCATGGGTTCCTCCAGTGCATTTTTTGAATGGGATACACATTGCTGTCACGAGTGAAAGGATTGAATGTTAAAGGTGATAGATGGGTTGCCAATCAAGTGAACTGATTTTATTCTGGACAGTGACAAGCTTCTTGAATGTTGTAAGAGCTACACCCATCCAGGTAAGTGGAAAATATTCCACCACACTCCTGACCTGTGCTTTGTAAATAGTAGACAGATAATGAAGAGACAAAAACAGGGTTACTTACTGAATCTCTAGCTTCTAACCTGCCCTTATAACCACAGTGTATATAAAATTTTAATCACCCTGTTCAGGCAAGCTTCAAGAGCAAGTGCGACTTGAACCTGGACTTCTGGCTTAGAGATTGGGAAACCACCACTATACCACAAGAATCTTCAGCATCCTGACATTATTACATTAGTGTACAGGGAGTTGGTTAGCTTCAATGGCTGCTTTGCAATTCAAAATGATGCCAATAGTGTAGGTTTAATTCCACGCCAACTGAAGTTATCATGAAAGACACTCCTTCTCAACATCTCCCCTCACGAGAGGCATGGTGATCCTCATGGTAAACCAGTACCAGTCTTCTCTTTCTAAGCAGACAGCAGCCCTATGGTCTGGTAAGACCACAGCTTCTTTACTTTTATTAATTTATTATTATTCATATTTATATGCTGGTCCAGTTCAGTCTCTTGTCAAAGATAACCTCGAGGATGTTGAAATTCAAGGATTCAATAATGGTGATGCTATTGAATGTCAACAAGTACTGGTTAGATTCACTCTTGTTGGCAATGGTCATTGCCTGGTACTTGTATGATATGAATGTTAATTGAAATATATAGCCCAAGCCAGGTCTTGCTAAAAATGCGCCGAATCTTCAGTTTTGAGGTGTCAAAATGATGCTGGAAATATGTGACCATAGGCAAATATCCCCATTTCTGACTTCATGATGGAGGGAAGGTCATTACTGAAACGGCTGAAGATGGTTGAGCCTGTAAAATACCCTGAAGATCACCTGCAGCCCTGGAGCTGAGATGACTAACCTCAACAAGCCCAACCAGTTTCCTTTTCTGCTAGCTCAGACTCTAACTGAGAGTTTTCCCCAACTCCCATTGACTCCAACTTTGCTAGGCCTCTTTGATGTCATTTATGGTCAAGACAGTCAGTCTCAAATTACCTCTGGAACTTAGCCCTCTTCTCCATGTTAAGGCTGTAAAGACATTAGGATCATAGCCAGCCTGGCAGAACCCAAGCTAAGCATTACCAGAATGTACTGGTATAGTGGCAATGTTACTGGGCTAATAAATTAGAACTCCAGGCTCATGTTATGAAGGCATGGGTTCCAATCTCATCTAGGAGATGGCCTAGCAAACTGCTTAGATGAAGAGTAATTGGGAATGAGCATTAAATACTATCCCAGCCAGCAATACCCACATCCCATGAATGAATAACTGCATTCTGTGCCCATTGATTGCCTACAATGCCTCACTTGTTAGATCTGTTCAAAATCAATCCTATTTAGCATAAGGATTGATCCACACGTGATGATGGAGGGCATCTTCAATATACCCTCTATAATGTAGTGCAGTGAACACTCCTATTGAGGTAATTGGAGTGGTCTTGGATAGATGCATTTGCTGCAAGCCAGGAATAGCACAAGCAGTAGTTAAAAGTGAAGTATCAATCTGGTGAAGGTAAAAAGCAGGATGACTTATATGCTAAATAGCTGAAGCAGCAGGTGAAAGGCAGAGCTACTCAGTCCCACAGAACACATTGCATCATAGCTCTGCAGACCTGCCATATCCAAACATGAAGGGAGGTTGGCAGCTAACAGGAGGAAGCAGCTTCACAAATATGACAATCATGACTCCTCAGATACTGAAGCAGTCAATGTTCAAATGCAACACTATTTGGACAATATTCAGGCTTGGGATGAAAACTAGCAAATAACATTCGCACCATACAAATGCCAGGCAATGACCATCTCCAAAAAAAACAATCTAATCATCACCCTTTGACATTCAATAGTGTTACCATGATAGAATCGTCCACTGTCAACATCCTTGGGGTTACCATTGACCCCAAACTCAACTGGATCCATTACATAAACACAGTGGCTACAAGAACAAATCAGAGGCTAGGCAAACAGTGGGAAATAGCACGCGTCCTGACTCCCCGAAACATATTCACCATCTACAAGGCACAAGTCAGGAATATGATGCAATACTCCCCACTTGACTGGATGGGTGCAGCCCCAACAACACTCAAGAAGCTCAACATCATCCAGGACAAAGCAGCACACTAGTGTGGCACCACATCCACAAGCATCCAATTCCTCCACCACCAATGCTCAGTCGCAGGAGTATTCTATTTACTAGATGCATTGCAGAAATTCACCAAAATCTTTAGACAGCTCCTTCCAAACCCATGACCACTTCCATATAGAAGGTCAAGGGCAGCAAATACATGGGAACAGCAACTCCTCCGAGCCACTCACTACTCCTACTTGAAAGTATGTATTCATTCCTTCATTGTCACTGAGTCAAAACAACTGGAATTCACTCCATAAAGGCATTGTGAATCAACCTACAGCAAGTGGACTGCAGCGGTTCAAGAAGGCAGCTCACCGCCGCCTTCGCAAGGATAAGTAGGGAGAGGCAATAAAATATCGGCTAGCTAGCAACACCCAAGTCCCACTAGTTTAAAAAAACTGTCGGGTTCAACATACACAGCAAAAGCAAAAGAAAAACATGCGTTAGATTTCTCCCTTGTTCTCATTTGTGCCACACTGATATGGGAATTAGCTTGATATGACAGTTTTGCCTTCTTCACTGTAGGGAATCAGTATGCCTGCATCTGTTGTTGTTCTTATTTCCCTTTCATATAATGAGGCTGTATCCAGGAACTTTGTGCGCGCGCGCGCGGGTGTGCTTCTGCACATTTATTAATTATAAAGTGAGCACACAAATTAGAATTAATTAGCATATATTTATCAGTACTTTAAGCATCATGATTACAACATTTCATGAGAATAAATGCATAAAGCCACTTTGCTGCAAGCTGTGTCATGAAGTAATTGGGTGTACATTCAGGTCAATGAATTAGCAACATAATAAACTGCATGAAAAGGCACTGAAAAAAAATTAAGTTATTCTCTAAAATTGAGAGAAACTGCCAACATATCACTGCAAGAAATTCTCACACAAATGCTAACTTGTCAGAATGTAGTCTTGGCAAATGCTTAGGTGTCAATCTTAAAATAGTGCCTGAAGAAGTGACTGGTGAGACAGTTAATGCATTCGTTTTAATTTTCAAAATTCAGAGATGTCCCACATGGAAAGTAGTGAATATCCCTTCTTTAGTCAAAGGGGGAGGGAGACAGAAAGCAAGAAACTACAGGCCACTTGCTTAATGTTTGTCAAAAGGAAAATGTTAAAAGCTATTATAAAGTAACAGGGCACTTTGAAAAGTTTGAGGTAACCAAGCAGTGATAACTTGGTTTTATGAATGGGAACTTAAATTTGACCAATTTAAGTTGACTTCTCTGAGGTGGTTGTGGGTGCTGTGGGAATCGATGGATGGGCTATATGGATGGATTTCCAGGAGACACATTAAAGGTTTTTGAAGAAAATTGTATATGGGGTAATATACTGGCATGAATATAAGGTTGGCTGGCTAATAGGAAGCAGAAAGTAGGCATAAATTGCTATTTTCACATTGGCAAGATGAAATGAGTGATGTGTTGCAGGGATTTGTGCTGGGACCGCAACAGTTTCAATTTGTTTAGGTAACTTCTGTCCCTTCATCTTAGTTGAGGTTCCAAATATAGATAATACAAAGATAGGTAGGTAAGTTGTCAATGGGATAGTCAGAAATTATGCAAAGACACAGAAAAGTTAAGTGAGTAGGTAAAGATGTGGGAAATAGAACATAATGTGCGAAAATGGAAAATTATCTATTTTGACAAGAAGAATAAAAAAAACATATTACCTAATTTGGTAAGAGATTGTAGAGTCCTGAGATACAATAGGAATTGGGGATCCTCCTGCAGGAATTACAAAGGGTTAGTATGCAGGTACAGCAAGTAATTAGAATGCTAACATGAGGAAAATTAAATACTGAAGTAGGGACTTCATGCTTCAGTTATACAGGGCACTCATGTGACTGCATCTTGAGTTCTGTGTACAGTATTAACCATCTTCTTTTAGGAAGAATGCAATTCTGCTGGACGTGGTTCAAACAGGTTCTACCAGACTAATTCATTGAATTGGTGGAGAGAAGGATTGCTCTCTTATGTGATGAATTTGGACAGGTAAGGCTCACATCTGCTGGAGTTTATAAGAGTAACAGCGGATTTGACTGAAACATATAAAATTCTGATTGCATTTATAAGGGTAGATGCTGAGAACATGTTTCCTTTAGTAGGAGAATTTAAATCTGGGGTCCCTGTTAAAAAATCTATGGTCACCTATTTAAAACAGAGTTAAGGGAACAAGTTCTCCCTCAGAGGGCCATTAACCTTTGGTGCACTCACCCTGAAAAGATGGTGGAAGTATAATTCTTGAATATTTTTATGTCAGAGAGGGATAGATTCTTGTTAGGAAAGGGATTGAATGGTTATTGAGTAGGAGGCAATATAGATTTGAGGCTGCAATAAGATCAACAATGATTTCATTAAATGACTTACCTGGCAGGGGAGATACCACGATCAATAAGGTGGTTCTCCCAGAACGAGGCTATCCCATTGCACTTCAGGTGTGCTGACCAAGTCTACCCTATTCCGGTTTGGCATGTTCATAAGACAGCATGTACCTAACCTTTAACAAAGCAAGTTTTTAAATTATAGAATTCCCCATTTCAGATCAATCACTATTTTCATTTCTGATGGAGTTATTAAAATATGAACATGTTCAAGCTACTATTGATGTGGAAGTGACAGCTCCAACTTCGTTAACACTTTGCCCAGGCAACAGAAAGTCTTTTCGCTCCAATGTGCTGAGGTACAAATACTAACTTCAGCTGCAGCAAATGCTGGTCAAGTGCTACCCTGCAATCAGACACTGCCAGAGACGAAGACTCACTGGTTGCAGCATCAATAAAATGCAAGTTAAAGAAAAGTGTGGAAAAAGTTGTCAAATAGAAATTCAAGTTATACCCGATTCCTACAGAAATGTTGCTTCACATGTATTAGAAAATTTGTTTTCAAATTACTTTTATGTTTTAAGAGGCCAGGGCCTGTAAAACAATTCTTTAAATTTCTAGAATTTTGTTTGTTTTATATAAACACTATGGACTTTTATGAAAATGGGAATATAAGGCAAAGCAGCACAGTGATAAGCTGCTATGCAGTGACTGAACATAGTTTCTGGCTCGCAACTGCCAACCAAATTGCCTTCCCTAGCGGTACCATTGCAAAAGTTGTCAATCAAAAGCCTGAATGCTTATCCAACCAAGATCAGAGTCAACAATAAAAGAAACTTCAGCTAAATCATCCCATTCCATTCACTTTTTCATCAGAACTGGAAGTAAATCTCCAGTCATGGAAGAACGAACAGCACACAGGAAACAAAAAGAGAATTTTAGTCGCAGATCTGGCAGCATCTGTTGGATGGAGAAACGGGGCTAACATTGAGAGTCCGATATGATTCTTCTTCGACCATATGGTGCTTTTTATTGCTGAAAAACATTACTTCACTTTTTTCAAAATAAATGCCCAAATGAATTAACCTTGACGCAAGTGCTATTCAGTTTATACAATGTGTTAAATTAGGTCTTGTGATTCATAAAATAATTTTATTTCTCTACTGATTTTGTTTAAATGGCGAGAGAAATGTCGTTTGAACAAATTGCCTCAATATATTTTAGGAGCTTTTTTATTTTGGAGTTGAACAATTCTACAAATTAGCAAGTGTTTCCACCAAAACACAACACAATTTATAAGTTGTTATGATCACGGTGGAGAACAGTAACTTTAAAATGAAATTCAAATTCCTAATTATTAACAGATCCAATCTTGCTCAGTAGTATTTTGCAAATATTGCTCGAGAGATTTTCAACCCTACCTCTCAGCTGTATTAAAGTACTACTGCTTATAGGTTTCTTGAGACCCTTATAGTTTGCTAAGACACATGCCAGTCACCACTTCCACCATAGAACACACCAGATGGCCTCCTTCTTTATAGATGGCAATTTCCCCTCCTACATGGTTGACAGAATTCCCTCCAGCGCATCTCATCCACTTCCCACACCTCTGCCCTCGAACCCCACCCTCCAACCACAACAAGGACAGAACGCCCCTGGTCCTCACCTTCCACCCCGCCAACCTCCATGTACATCACATCATCCTCCATTTCCACCACCTACAAACGGACCCCACCACATATTTCCCTCCACATCCTTATCTGCCTTCTGCAGAGACATTCCCTCCACAACTCCCTTGTCAGGTCCATGCCCCCTACTAACCCACCCTCCCCTGCCACTGCAGGAATTACAAAACCTGTGCCCACACCTCCTCCCTCACCTCCATCCAAGGCCCCAAAGGAGCCTTCCACATCCATCAAAGTTTTGCCTGCACTAGCACATGTCATTCACTGTATTCGTTGCAACCAGTGTGGTCTCCTCTACATTGCGGAGAAAGGATGCCTTCTTGCGGATCATTTTAGACAACATCTCTGGGACACCCGCACCAACCAATCCCACTGCCCCGTGGCTGAACACTTCAATTCCCCCTCCCACTCCGCCAAGGATATGCAGGTCCTGGGCCTCCTCCATCACCAAACCATTACCACCCGACGCCTGGAGGAACAACGCCTCATATTCTGCCTTGAGACCCTCCAACCACATGGGATCAATGTGGATTTCACCAGTTTTCCCATTCCCCTCCCCCACCTTACCCCAGTTCCAACCTTCCAACTCGGCACCGTCCTCATGATCTGCCCTACCTGTACATCTTCCTTCCCACCCATCCACTCCACCCTCCTCTCCGACCTATCAACATTACCCCCACCTCCATCCACCTATCGCACTCTCCGCTACCTTCCCCAGCCCCACCCACCTCCCATTTACTTCTCCAACCCAGAGACTCCCTGCCTCATTCCTGATGAAGGGCTTTTGCCCAAAACGTCAATTCTCCTGATCCAGCACCATACTCTCGACATGCCAGCAACGTTCCCATTTCCTCAACACATAAGGATCTGAGCCCTGATTCCAATAACTACTTGTCAACTAACTCTTAGAACTTCTAAAATAAATAGAACTATCAATGCAAACACACAAAAACAGGAAACTCAAAATATTGTTTTCTCTTTGCAAATGCTGCCAGACCTGCTGAGCTTCTCCCACAATTATTGTTGTATCTTAAGAGGTTCTTCTTGGTTTTAATAGCGCAGGACCAGCCAGCTGCTCGTCACTCCTCACTGAGATCCCTACGCAGAATCATGCCTTCCCAACTGTACAGCTGACTGCAGCACTCATAACATGGAGATCGCATCTCTCTTGGCCTCCAACCAACTGTAACATTTATATTCTTTTGTGGCCCCAGAAATGCCCTAAGTAACCTTGCACTCAGCCCCTCTATCACTAGCCTATTGAACATTCTGAAGAACATTCTTGGAACCTAAAGTATCCTGAATGTAACATTCTCAGAGAATCTTGGCATCCAGCACAATCACACTGTGTTTAGTAGCCCCAGTAAAATATGGAAGAACATGAAATCAGACAACTACCCAGTTGGTTACCATGATATAATTACAGACTCTTAATACATTTGTTTTCAAGTTTAGAGTATTTATTATTATTATTAATAACCACGAGAATTGTGGCCACAAAGATTTTATGTACATTTATCGTAGACAGACCCTGGTGACACCTTGGACCTGGACTTGCTAGAAAAACAGAATACAAGGGCATCTGATTAAGGTCTCTAAAGTGAAAGATTTGGACAAGAAGACAGCAGCTGAGAGGTAGCGGAGGCTATTTAAACTAGGAAGCAAATCTTGAAATCAAGGGAGCTGGGAATTAAATTGTATATCTGTCACTTTTACTTTACACAGGCAATGTGTCAACAATAGGAGGTAATGAAAACTGATTTTTACAATATGTTCATTAAGCATTAGATGGATTTCTGGAAATAAAAGAGATTTCTTAATATGGAAGGTACTGGTAAATTATTCTGAAATAGAGTTAATGGATTTAGGACTCAAAGCTTTCCAATTCTCCCGTGGGACTTGGCTTTTTTTAAAACAGACTCTTGAATTAGCTGCAAATCTCTATTTTCTTCTTTTTGGGATGTGGTGGTCTAGTACAAGGCAAGTTAGTAAATGGTGAAAAATTCTACTAAAGGATGCTTTTCCCATACATTTTCATAAATACAGTGACCAAACAAAGTTATAAGACCATAAGACATAGGAGCGGAAGTAAGGCCATTCGGCCCATCGAGTCCACTCCGCCATTCAATCATGGCTGATGGGCATTTCAACTCCACTTACCCGCATTCTCCCCACAGCCCTTAATTATGAGGTGAGGTTGGCTTATGGGGCATCCAGAAATTTAATGAAAAGCATGAGGGAAATAAATCTTTACCACTACTTACTGCAGGCTTTATGGCTGCATGGAAAAGAACAACTTGGGGAAAAAAAATCAATGGAATAGTTTATCTACCAAGTTTAGATGTTGTAACAAACATAAACAAGAGGATATTTGAATTGAATAAAACAAATTGCAAATGCACATCAGTTTCTTGTCATACAACTTATGCTCATGGCTTTATATTGCTGGTCATTTCCATCACCACTCTCAGAGTAATGACTGACATATACATAAACAGACGTGCCATGATTCACTTAAAACACCCCCGGCCGAAATGAATAGCTTCAACGGCCTATTTCCTCAAGCTGCAACAGATCTCAGCCGAGCAAAGTAACTACTAAGAGATTTCTGAGCTTAAATTGTAAACGGCTATATAATCTGAAAGCTTTTCCCCACAGGAGAAAATTAAGAAATCATTAATTAAATTCACCAGGATTACTCATTAACCAGAAATTCTGTCTGTAGTAATCTGTGACCATCCCCTAATGCAGGCAAAGTTCAAAGAATATTAAGCACTGGCAATACATTCTTCTCAGTAACAAACCTCATGTTGTCCTGTTTGCATACTTCTGCAGCGCAGCAAGCCGTGCCAAATGAAACCCGTGAAAGACCAAAACTGAAATTGTAGGGTTCAGATTTTTTTTTCTTTTACTATTACAACTTCCTTATGTTTTTAGTAAATTGCATTTCGAATGCAATAAAGCTGTGAAGCATGGTTGGTAAGCTCAACTGAATATTAGCTATATTTATGTACAAGTCATAACACGTACAGAAGCAATGATAAGGATCATTTCAGACCATGTAAAGATTCTTTGTCTACAAGGTGCTGGAGTCTGGATGACCTCAGGAGGCTGTTAGCCTTTTAATCATTAAACACTGTAAACATGGAGAGCCAAACGGTTGGAAAACAGGACAAGGACATATCAATCCTGTTAATGGATCACTGTTGTTAAATAAAAATCAAGGAAGCACAAATCTGGAGCCCTTCCAACACCCTGAATGACCATTGACTAAACCACATTCCCCGTACCATCATCGAAAAACAGTTAAGCAATTGTTGACCAATCAGATAGACAAAAACAGGATTTTAGCTAACAGGGTACAGAGACAAGCTGGGAGTGATATATCCCTACCTCTGGGCCAGGAGATCGCAGTTCAAATTGCACCTATTACAAAGTGTGTCATAACAAATCTGAACAGGCTGTATAAAAATACATATAATAAGGATTGATAAGATACTAAGCACGAGCCAATATTAAGAAAACAGAAGATGGGGCTCAGACAAGGTGTTGTAGTTAACTAGAAGTTGAGGACCAGTGTTTTGTTATGAATGTGATTACTGATCATTGGGCTTTACAAAGTATCATGATCCTATGATCACTGAGGCAAGGTTAATAAAGTGTGAAGGGTGTGAAAACACTCTTCGACTCTGTGCGCTTTTCGACCTTACCTAAGCTGAAATTCCCTTTTAGAACGGCACAGCCAATTTAGTCTGTAATTGCAATTGATACAAGTATTACAATTAAAACAAAAAGCAGACTTTAGAATTATATTTTGTACAATTTCTAAATGTTCATATGTGAAGCAATGATGTCCAGATGGTATCTGGTTGCACAGGCTTGGATTATCTGTAGAAGGACTCATTGAAAAGCTTTCGAGCAGGTTGAAAGACATAGTTCCTGAAGTTACCTGTTGCATTCTAAAGACATCACATCTGTCACAAAGATAAATCTACAATCAAATTCACTATCCTACACATCAAGACATATCCTTCTCAAAACTGACAGCTTCTGATGGAACTCCTGAACTTGCTGAGTAAATGGTAAATATTCATTAGAGGCTCAGTCAACATTTTGCTGCATTCTGAATGAACCTTAAGTGCTGCTTCACCACAGTTTTAGGGACCTGGGTTTGATTCCACCCTCCAGTGACAGTGTGTGTGGAGTTTACACATTTTTGCCATGCCTGCACAGGTTTCCTCTCACAGTGCAAAGAGGTGCAAAATAGATGGATTGGCCATGTTAAATTACCCATAGTGCTCAGGGATGTGCTGGCAAGATGGATTAGCCATGGGAAATGCAGGGTTACAGAGCTAGGGTATGGGAGTTGGTCTGGTTGGGATATTCTCCAGTTGGGGAGGGTTGTTGGTATGGACTTAATGGGCTGATTGGTTTGCTTCCACACTGTCAGGCTTCTATCATTAATAAGACTATTTAGAAACTACAAAAAAGATGTTCATGCTAGCCAAATTCACAGACACCTCTGATGCTTTATAAAGCATCAGTGCTGTTGAGTGAAAAAGATACAAACCTGTTCCAGACATTTAATATTGAAAAGCAAATTGCTTCATTCTTAATTCAACTGACGGCCAATATGAGAAGTTGGAATTTTTAACAATTTCAATTCTGTTTACTAAGTGTCCATACCACTGCAATTTGAAGATTACGTGAGAAAACAGCTTCAAGCTTGGTTAATGCAGCACACATGCACCTGGGCTAATACAAACTGCCAACTGTATCAAGATATACAAAACTGAATCCGAAGAGAAATGAACAAATATGCCGGCTATGACCAATGTGAAAGCTGTGTTATGATAGTGGCAGAAAAAAATGGACTATTAATATTCACCTTTTATCATGTGATTGCTGTACCTAAGATCTTACACAAACTAAAGTGTTCTTAAAATTGAATAAAAACTGACTTAAAATGGCTGCTGGATCACTTAAAACAATTCCAGGAAGTCAGCTGAACTAAAATTACCATTTTTATTTAAATACATTGAAACCAGGCAATTAAGCCAGGTATCAATAAACTCAGATCTGTATGTCCTATTTGAATTCACACTTGTATGATCATTTCACATATTGTTCACCTGCAAATTACTCAGCTTTGAAAGACAATGAACCAAGACTCAGGAACATACACTGAGAAAAACAGAATAGAAGCAGCTCTGCCGTTTAATGTAATCATGGCTGGTCATTAAACTCAGAATCTTGCTCCCACTCTCCCCCATTCCCTTTAGCCCTAAGAATTACATTCAACTCTTTCTTGAAAACATACAATGTTTTGGCCTCAACCATTTTCTGTGGCAGAGAATTCCATAGGCTTACCACTGTCTTGGTGAAGAAATTTCTCCTCATCTCAGTCCTAAATGGTTTGCCCCATTTCCTTAGACTGTGACCCCTAGTTATGGATTCCCCAGTCATCAGGAATATTCTTCCTGCGTGTACCATCAAGTCCTATTAGAATTTTATAGCTTCTGTGAGATCTGCTCTCATTCTTCATAATTCTAGTGAATATAGAAACATTGAAAAAAGGAGAAATCCATTCAAACCTGGCTGATCATCCAACTCAAACATCGTTCCCAATTTTTGCATATGCTTTGATCCCTTTAGTCCCAAATAAAATTGCACTCCATCACCAGAACATCCTTGCTCAGAGGTGACCAAAACTGCACATAATACTCCAGGTATGATCTCACCAAGGCCCTGTATAATTGTAGCAAGATATCTCTGCTCCTGCACTTGAACACACTGAACTGTACAGCAAGCTGCTCCTTGGTAAAGTACTGAAGAAGGGTTACACCCGAAACATCGACTTCTGCACCTCCTGATACTGCCTGGCTTGTTGTGTTCTTCTAGCCTCCTGCCTGTCTACCTTGGTAAAATGGAATAGAAAAGGAATGATGGAATCTGGAAGGCCCTCTCTCTTCTGGTTCCTCGGCATCATGTCAAAACATGGCTCCCAGCGAAAAAGGAATTTAAGAAAACAATCAATCATTCACCAAGAACATTCACAAGGATACCTACAGACTCTGTTCCTGCTGAGAATCCAAGGCAACCTTTACATTGTCCCCAAGTTAAAGATGCAACATCTCAAGGATTCCAATTACTTTAAACCATTCAGCCTTCATTCTTCCTGAGAGTCCAGACAATCTCTCCCTTTTTTGAATCTTATATCTATGTCTGATGCTGTGTTTTATTATTTTACCTCAGGGCTTGTAGATAATAACACACATCTTTGTTTCATTCAAGAAAATCTCATAATTAAATCATTGATTTTGAATGGTAGTATGTATTAATTGCAGTGCGATACAAGAGAGAAAGTTAAAAAAACAAAATCTGCTGCAACCAACCAAGTGGGGGTTAAAAAGAGGGGAGCTGAATCACCCTTCCTCAATTGGTCATAAAAAACAGAGAAGACATAGTAACTGCAATGCCATAATTATTGCTTGGCCTTGTCAAAATGTTTTGAACAATGCTGAGGAAAAAAAGAACAACTGCATGGTCCACTGATTAAGCAAAATTGTTATTTTACAGTTCATGAATAACTGAGAGGCAACAATAAAATACATTCAACTTCTAGTTTGATAACTGCACAGAATGCAATGTAACTTATTCTTGGAGTTAAAATAGGACCAAAAGATTGCTAAAAGGAACTAATGAGACAGGATGTTTAACAAAAATGAGCATCAGTTTTTGAGCACTGTATTTCATTTGATCAGTAAATAGACCAATTAATTTTAACAAAAACAGTGAAGAATAAACATATCTATTGATCCCAACATGTTCCATTAAAAATGTCCAGATAAAAAGTGCTTTCACACGCAAATTTATATTGTCAATAGAGAGTAAATATTTTACAATAATTTATAAAACATAAACAAGCTTGTTTCTACTTTACATACTTAAGTTGATAAACATAAAAGACAGACATTTACCAAATGGCTCATGGATCAAAAGGTTTTATTAACTGATCTAAATCAGCCCAGTTGTCCTTCAGGTAACTCAACCATCACAGGAGCACAATCATCAGGTTCTTCATCAAAATCCCATTTGAACTTCTTGGTTAAATGAGCTTTAAATTTTTCCACCCGCTTCTGCAGAGCTTTGTCTACATCTGGGTTGCACGTGTAAGAGAAAAACTCCTAATGTTAAAGAAAAAAAAGTTAGAGGCACAATATGGAAAAATAATTAAAAATCTAAAGATACCTTTATTTAAAATAAACTCAAAACTTAATTAGCAGCAACATTCCAAACATGCTTTTTACTTTCAGAATTTTTATACTTTGACACATTTCCTATACAACCTGTTGAGATGTTATGACACACTTTTGCAGCAGGTGGGACTTCAACCTGGGCTTTCTGGCTCAGAGATAGGGGACACTACCGCTCCACCACTAAAACCTTTGTTATACTATATGATCAACAAACCTATCCTTGAAAAGCTACAAACAAAATAATTTCCACAACCACAAAATTCTATCCCTTTCAACCAGTAATATTGATAGGTGAAGCTCTTTTCATAAACCCAAATAACAAATTCACCAAGTGTGAAATTAATACAATTCAACTCATTTAAATCTTTTCACTGCTACTTGCACTTCAGATGAGTTTTGCTGATTCTGAAAAAAGAAATAGATCTGGTCAGATTTAGAAGGAAATGGTCAATCAGCCCACCATGCTTAGATCTGGTTGTTTGAAAGAGCACAAAAGTACTTCATTCCCTCAAGTTCCACAAAACATTTCATCCTCAAGTACTTTTTAAAATTTTTATGGAAATTGCCCTTCTCCTGCTCATCAGACATTGTGTTCCTGATTCCAACAATACAGAGAAAAAAAACTGTACATTTTTAAATATCATGTTTATGTGCACAATGTATTGATGTATTGTGAATGTGAACAATGGTATCTAATTGCCTATTTAAACATTTGGAAAAGCACTAAATCGATGTAAACAACTGCCTTCAGTTGCAGGTTCCCATGTTGCTGAAAACTCAAGTCACCAACTTGCACATTAAAAAAACTTCAATCCACTGATCATGGGAAATGTCACAATTTTATTAGTGCCAAAGCAAAAATGCAGAGAGAGAAACTGCTACTATAAAACATTAGGTAAGAAAAACAAATGAAGTTTTATATAAATGAGAACCAACACCATAAACAGTTAATGGACCTTTTCTCGTGGACAGTATCAAAACCTATTTTCTGCACCACAAACTTCTGCTGCAAAATGTGTGCAGTTTCAAAAATGCAATTGTTTAAGAGGAAAGCTAGACTCTATTTATAAAATGAGTAGCTAAAAAAATTCAAGTGCTAACCATAACATTTCCACATTAACTTTGTAAGTCTGTCAGCAATATTTTTGTAATCTCTGCGTAGGACCTCAACATAAAGCAGAGAGAGAGAGAAGAATAAATAATGAAGACTGGTTCCAAGTTGACTGTAGATTTTTAAATATTGGAGCATTATTTCCTTTAAAAAAGGTATAAAGTCGCGCAGAACATATTAAATCATTGAATCTGGGCAACAATAAGTAAAATTGGACCAATAAGGAAAAATGGAGCATGAAAGACAGCGTAACACCTGCCTCTCACAAACCGTAACCTACACCAGGTTGGCAGATATAGTTGGAAGAACTTAATCCCTGTCAAGATGTTAGCACAGGACCACAATGTGTTACATTCCTCAAAATCAAAATGTATAGGATAGAGAGAAGTTATCCAGCATGTTACTGAAGTACAGTTACAAATCTGTATTGATTCAAAACTATTTACAGAGGAATCTTGATTGTCCGAAGGTTACGGTCGGCGAGTATTTTGTTCGGTTAATCGAGTGCCAGATAATTGATGCCTGAGAACATAGTTAGCCACACATAGGGACCGTGCGAACTTGTTGGGTAATCCGAAATTCGGTTAATCGAATGCCAGATAATAGAGGTTCCTCTGTATTTTTCTAACAAAGTCGAATCAGAACCATCAAAAACAGGCAAAAATTATATACTTCAAATATCAGAAGTTTACACAATCTCCAAGTAGTCACCTGAGAGTGAGAAGGCTCTCAGCCAGTAAGTTTTAGTTAACGCAAATAGCATTATTAACAGCATAAATCACTTAAATAATGTACAACAGTGATGTATGTACCCCCTGCATTGCATTCCTATTCCTGAGTGTGTGTTTTTACATTGTTTATGTGGATCTCGTGATCAATCGGAATACTTGATGAACCAACGCAATCCTGGTCCCATAGATGCTGGTTAATAAATAGGTTTGCTGCATTTTAGATTGGTTTTGTGCAAATGCAAACCAGCAAATACTGCAATCAGATACAGTCAACAGACAGACAAATGCGACAAACACAATTTCAAACTGCAGAACTTCCCTGGACAGCTTTTTTTTTCATAAGACCAACATTTGTGTGTGATACTTAACGTGTTTCAGAAAAGAGACAGAGTATGCATGAGATATTGACTGTCTATCCAGTATAAAAACAGAATATGGAATACATGCCATAAACACATTTCATGAAATATATGTACACACAATTAAGAATTAATCTGAAATTGCTGGATCACCTAACATTCCCTCTATTGTGATATAGACTTTTTCTTTTCTTTAGCATTATTTTTATTAAATTAAATCTCTCTGATAATTCTTCATCCAATTCTTAAGTCTCACAACAAATCTATAAACAACAGTACAAAAAACAGAGTCAGTTAAGCACAAATCTTTATCAGTGTTTTAGTTCCACTATCATCCAGTCAAAGCACTTGTCCCTGGAATTAAGTTAGAAATTGATTATGGCCAACTCCTCTGACAAGCCAAACTTACTCGAGCTAATCGATAAATTATTTCTTCAGCAGCTAATGCCAAGATGTTCCAACAATAAATCAATACATAGAAATTCATCTCCAACTGCTACTTAGCACATACCACTGCACCCGAATAAGAAACCCTTCTGAAAGGTACATTAGCACCATTTGAAGTGGAGTTACAAAGACTTATGGTAATTTATTCACATCAAATTTTAAGCATAAACAGAGACAATAATTGTCACAAATGGATACCAAATAGCCAATAAAAATAAAACTTCGATTACAAAACTAATCATCTGAAAAAATAAATATTTGGTACTTAAATTTTTTAAAAAACATATTCAATTGTATTTCCGACTCACACTGCAAGAATTTGCATTAAATCAGATTAATCATACAAAATCTAAAAGACCTAACGCTTGCAAATGGGTTGGGCTTCAAGAGAGGGCCTATGTAAGGATGGCATTATAGTGAAAGTCCTTCATTTCCGTGAACACTATCAAATTATGCATTCAAAGATTCAATGTGACCTTAAAAGGCATGAATTAGCATAAATCAAACTCAAACTTGAAGTGTATAAGAAAGCTGATATAACAATATTCTCTGTAGATAAGATGCCTGGGTATGTTATTACGTGGCATTCAGCAATTTGATAAGTTATGACTCTAACACCAGAGATTAATCATGTGTGTCAAATAGCAGACCATAATTACCAATTAAGGTGCCCTACTGCACCAAACTGGAGGCCATACTTTGAAAAGCACAATTGTGCTGATCACCGTATTATTGATATAGGAAATTCCAGAATGTCAAAATGGATCACTGCACAGCAAGACAGATTAGAACAAATAGAATCAGGGTAACTGTACAGTAGAAAGACTCTTTGATATCAATGTTTAATTTGCAATGCGGAATACGCAATGAAGACAGTCTACATAATTCAGTATATTGAAGACTTCAAAGCAGTAAATTCAGAACCCTGAGAAACTACAGTCTATTGACCCCATATGGAGATGTTCATCCAGTCAAATATATGGGAAGGACAAATAAAGTCATGCATGCAAAGCCATCAAAACTGACCCTTCCCATCAACACAAGAGGTATCCTCTAATGCAAGAGACATGAATTAAGAAGGACCAGCATAACAGTGTTATCAATTTGAAATGCCAACAACTCAAAATGCTACAGACTTATCTATACTGAGGATACTCTACACCATGTTATGTGGCTGGGCATCCATGAGATACTGTATGCCATCAGCAGCAGAATTATACTCCATCACAATCTGCAACTTCATGGCCGAGCACATACCCAACTTTATCATTACCATTAAGCCAGTGATCAAACCTACTTCAAAGAAGAGTGCAGGAGTGCATGCTCGGACCAGCACCATGCAAACTGAAAACTAAGGTGACAATCTGCTGATGCCATAAGCTGTTCCAGAATGCTACCTGACAATATGGGACATTGCCCAGATATGTCCTGCAGACAAAAAGCAGGGCAAATCCAATCTTGCTTACTAACCCATTAGTCTCACTCATCTTATCATAAAGTGGTGTAAGGTATTACCGACTGTACTATCAAACAGCATTGACTCAGCTATAACCTGCTCACTATACTCAACTTCAGTTCCATCAGAACGACTCAGTCCCTGACCTCATTACAACCTTGGTTCAAATCGAGTCATAGAGATGTACAGCATGGAAACAGACCCTTTGGTCCAACCCGTCCATGCCAACCAGATATCCCAACCCAATCTAGTCCCACCTACCAGCACCCGGCCCATATCCCTCCAAACCCTTCCTATTCATTTACCCATCCAAATGCCTCTTAAATGTTGCAACTGTACCAGCCTCCAACACTTCCTCTGGCAGCTCATTCCATACACATAACACCTTCTGCGTGAAAGAGTTGTCCCTTAGGTCTCTTTTATATCTTTCCCCTCTCACCCTAAACCTATGCCCTCTAGTTCTGGACTCCCCCACAC
>NC_057729.1:39315197-39316296 GCF_004010195.1 Chiloscyllium plagiosum | reverse complement strand
CTTGTGGCACTCCACTGGTCACAGGCCTCCAGTCTGAAAAACAACCCTCCATCACCATCCTGTGTTCTACCTTTAAGCCAGTTCTGTATCCAAATGGCAAGTTCTCCCTGTATTCTGAGAGATCTAACCTTGCTAATCAGTATCCCATGGGGAACTTGTCGAATGCCTTACTGAAGTCCATATTAGATTAGATTACTTACGGTGTGGAAACAGGCCCTTCAGCCCAACAAGTCCACACCGACCCACCGAAGCGCAACCCACCCATTACCTTACATTTACCCCTTTACCTAACACTATGGGCAATTTAGCATGGCCAATTCACCTAACCTGCACAACTTTGGACTGTGCTGGGAAACCGGAGCACCCGGAGGAAACCCACGCAGACACGGGGAGAATGTGCAAACTCCACACAGTCAGTCGCCTGAGTCGGGAATTGAACCCAGGTCTCTGGCACTGTGAGGCAGCAGTGCTAACCACTGTGCCACCATGCCGCCTAGACATTAGTAATGTGGACTTTGCAGAGTTGACAGGACCAAGAGGCCATTGTTATATATTTGATTAAATTACATTACAGTGTGGAAACAGGCCCTTCGGCCCAACAAGTCCACACCGACCCGCCGAAGCACAACCCACCCATTCCCCTACATTTACCCCTTTACCTAACACGACGGACAATTTATCATGGCCAATTCACTTGCACATCTTTGGACTTTGGGAGGAAACCGGAGCACCCGGAGGAAACCCACGCAGATACGGGGAGAATGTGCAAACTCCACACAGTCACATCACATATAGATCACATCTACTGCTCTGCCCTTAATCTTTTGTTACTTCTTCAAAAAACTCAATTAAGTTTGAGAGACATGATTTCCCACACACAAAGCCATGTTGACTATCCCTAATCAGTCCTTGCCTTTCCAAATACATGTACATTCTGTCCCTCAGGATTCCCTCCAACAACTTGCCCACCACTGAGGTCAGGCTCACCGGTCTATAGTTCCCTGGCTTGTCCTTACCACCCTTCTTAAACAGTGGCACCATGTTTGCCAACCTCCCTCCAGTCTTCCGGCACTTCACCTGTGACTATCAATGATACAAA
>NC_057729.1:39293674-39314940 GCF_004010195.1 Chiloscyllium plagiosum | reverse complement strand
CGTCCCTTTACCTGCGAACATCTGCCTCCAATCAGCTTTCAAAACTTCTTGCCTAATACCATCAAAATTGGCCTTTCTCCAATTTAGAATTTCAACTTTTAGATCTGGTCTATCTTTTCCCATCACTATTTTAAAACGAATAGAATTATGGTCGCTGGCCCCAAAGTGCTCCCCCACTGACACCTCAGTCACCTGCCCTGCCTTATTTCCCAAGAGTTTTGCACCTTCTCTAATAGGTACATCCACATACTGAATCAGAAAATTGTCTTGTACACACTTAAGAAATTCCTCTCCATGTAAACCTTTAACACTATGGCAATCCCAGTCTATATTTGGAAAGTTAAAATCCCCTACCATAACGACCCGATTATTCTTACAGATAGCTGAGATCTCCTTACAAGTTTGTTTCTCAATTTCCCTCTATTAGGGGGTCTATAATACAATCCCAATAAGCTTACCATCCCTTTCTTATTTCTCAGTTCCATCCAAATAACTTCCCTGGATGTATTTCTGGGAATATCCTTCCTCAGCACAGCTGCAATGCTATCCCTTAATAAAAATGCCACTCCCCCTCCTCTCTTGCCTTTCTATCCTTCCTGTAGCATTTGTATCCTGGAACATTAAGCTGCCAGTCCTGCCCATCCCTGAGCTATGTTTCTGTAATTGCTATGATATCCCAGTCCCATGTTCCTAACCATGCCCTGAGTTCATCTGCCTTCCCTGTTAGGCCACTTGCATTGAAATAAATGCAGTTTAATTTATTCGTCCTACCTTGCCCCTGCCTGCCCTGTTTGACTCATTTCTGTTCTCAACTGCACCAGTCTCAGATTGATCTCTTTCCTCACTATCTCCCTTGGTCCCACCCCTCCACCTTACTAGTTTAAATCCTCCCGAGCAGTTCGAGCAAATTTTCCTGCCAGTATATTAGTCCCCTTCCAATTTAGGTGGAATCTGTCCTTCTTGTACAGGTCACTTCTACCCCAAAGGGGATTCCAATGATCCAAAAATGTGAATCCTTCTCCCATAGACCAGCCAAGCATTCATCTGCTCTATCCTTCTATTCCTGCCCTCACTAGCTCGTAGCACTGGGAGTAATCCAGATATTACTACCCTTGAGGACCTCCTTTTTAAATTTCTACCTAACTCTCTGTAATCTCCCTTCAGAGTCTCAACCTTTTCCCTTCCTATATAGTTGGTTCCAATGTGGACAATGACCTCTTGCTGGTCCCTCTCCCTGGTGAGAACATTCTGCACCCTCTCTGAGACATCCTTGATCATGTCACCAGGAAAACAACACACCATTCTGCTTTTTCTCTGCTGGCCACAGAAACGTCTGTCTATTCCTCAGACTACAGAATCCCCTAACACAATTGATCTCTTGGAAGCTGATGTACCCCTCGTTGCATTCGAGCCAGTCTAAATACCAGAAACTTGGCTGTTCGTGCTACGTTCCCCTGAGAATCCATCACCCACTATATTTTCCAAAACAGCATACCTGTTTGAAATGGGTATATCCACAAAAGACTCCTGCCCTAGGTGCCTACCTCTCTTACCCTTCTGGAGTTAACCCATCTATGTGACTGGATCTGAGACATTCCCCCCTTCCTATAACTGCCATCCATCACATACTGTTGCTGTTGCAAATTCCTCATCGCTTCTAATTGTCTCTCCAACCGATCCATTCAATCTGATAAGATTTGCATCCAACAGCATTTAAACTCTTTTTAAACTCCCACATCCGACAAGAAAACCATATCACTCTACTAAAGGCCATTTTTGCTGCTTCACAATCTACAGACCCAGAATATAGACTGAAGAGTTGAATTCCTCTGGTCCAAATGACTGCCCTTGAAACAATTGCTGCATTTGACTGAATATGGCATCAATGAGCCCTAACAAGAGAGTCAATTGGAATCAGAGGGAAACCTTTCCACTGGTTGGAGTCTGACATGGCACAAAGGAAGATGGTTGTGGTTGTTCGAGATCAGTCATTTCAGCTCCAGGACATCTCTACAGGTGCTCCTCATGGTAGTACCCTTGGCGCAACCATCATCAGCTACTTCTTGAATGACCTCCACAATAAGGCCCGAAAAAGGGATACTTGCTGATGCTTGCACAATTCGCAACTTCCCAGATACCTAAGTATTCCATGCCCAAATGCAGCAAGACCTGGATAATATTCAGGTTTTAAAGACTAGCAGCAAGTGACATTTATGCTACACAAGCGCTATCGACAACAACAGAGAATCCAAACATCATGCTTTCGCAGGTAATGTCATCACCATCACTGAACTCCCACTATCACCATCTTTAGGATATCATTAACCAAAAACTGAAGTAGAACAGCCATTTAAATACGCTGTCTACAAGAACAGGTTTGAGTCTTAGCATCCTGCAGCAATTAACTCACCTGCAATTTCCCAAGGCCTATCCACCATCGAAAGGCACAAGACTGTGATACAACACTTCTAACTTGCCTGGAGTCCAGTTCCAATAAAACCCAAGAAGCCTGACACAGTGCAGGACAAAACAGCCACTTTTTTGACACCATATCCACAGACATCTAGTCCCTTCACCACTCACATTCAGTATCAGTGTGTACCATCTACAAGATGCACTGCATAATTTCATTGCTGCTCTTTTGACAGTACCTTCCCAAGTCATGATTAGTACTTCCCAGAAGGACAATACTAGCAGGTATATGCAAAAACCCCCTACAAGTCACAATCATCCTCACTTGGAAATATATCACTGTTCCTTCACGGTTGCTGAGTGAAAATCCTGCAACCCCCTCCCGAACAAAATTGTGGGCCTGTTTACACCAAATGAAATGCAGCAGTCCCAAAAGGTAACTCATGTGCATGGACAATAGATGCTTGCCCAGCTAGTGACATAAACAACGAATGAATGAAAAATAGAACTTGAACATCCAAGCAAAACTCCTGCAGTAGCCAGTAACATCTCTTTTTGGCTCTCATGTCAGAATATAATCAACCTACTAAATATAGAGTGAAGAAGGGAAGACATGACTTAATAGAACACATTCCTCAATCACATTCTGTTAACTTAATGTTACCACAATTACACAGCTCTTCCTTGAGGTCTTTGTCTAGTTGATGCTCTGTAATTACAAAGTTGAAAATAAATTAAGAGTTTTCATCTTACTCACGAGCCTTCAGGCTAATCCACACCTAAAACCTGCTATAAAAATTCCGCTCACAGTTTGACAGTTATGGCAAATTCCACCACAGCAACTGAGACAATCAACAACACTCTAAATAATCAATCCAAGGCTTTTTATTTGCTCTATGTTAACTGATCCTTGAAAAAAATTCCCAGGATCTGGATCCACCTCACCAGAAAAAGATGATTACTTCTTCCCTTCACCACATCTTGTGTGTGTAATTTCTGTTGAAACCCATTCTTAATTTTTGAGATGTATTGTTTACTGACAAGCAGACTAAAAACTGAGTGAAAACATTTTCAACATCCACCTTCAGTCATATAAGTAATAATGGAAATGGCAGAGGAAGATTGATTATTTCACTTGGTTATGCAATTATAGGCCAGTTCTTTATATCTTAGTTTACCTTGGATTCATGAGCTATTCCGACTACTGCTATATTGGAGTAGCAACTTTAATCAGCCCTAACATAAAGTCAGTTAATATTTGGGGATAAGTTTCAGTGAGGGTGTGAGAAACTGCCAACCAATTCACAGTTATATCTGCTGCAAAGAGGTCTGTTGTGACTACATCAGATGGCACAAGCAGCATTGTGACCAATACCCAGAATTTAGCCATGGAAATGCACCATTGACTCTCAACAGTATAAAGTATTTGATTCTGCTGCCACAGACTAAAGACCCACTGATGTTTTATCACAGGATTTGGATTTACAGTGTAGCAACATTAACAACAAGCAAACATTTCATGACTTCTCCAATAGAGTATTGGATAAACTTGAAAATACAGATGTGCCTAAAACTTAAATGTAGAATAAATTTACTTCATAAGTTATGAATTTCAGTCAAATCACAGAAATAACCCCTAAGTAGTGAAGTGCAATAAATTTTGCATATTGGTATGATCCAGAAAAACTACCTGCAAGGTTGTGGTGAGGAAGTTATCTTTGGAGACAATATCCACAAAGAAGTCAGCAGGAATTTCATTAAGTTGATGATAGAGGATCGAGATGAGAGCAGAGTAGAGATCCTTTCGTTTTGTCACAGCCTCCTCAGAATGACAGAGTAGACGAAGTAAATCCTTCCAGTGCTCAAACGCATCATAGACATGTCCGATCAGGAAACAGACAAAAGAAAACTGCAATTCACCTGCAGATGAATAGAATACATTAAAACAAATAAACTGTATTTGACAAAAAAGGTAGTCATAGAATGGTGACAGCACTGAAGGAGGCCATTTGGCCTAATGCATCTGTGCTGGCTGTCTGAAAGGTTCATTTACTGCAACTCACCTCGCTTTCTCCCCACAGCCCTCCGTAATGTTTTCCCTTTGTCGATGCCCTCTCAGATGTCTGAAGGGAACATGCTTCTCCCACCTTCACATTCTTTGCGAAGTGTGGTGCCCAGAACAATACTGGATACAAATCTGAGTGGTTAATTATTTCCTGGAAGATTATACAAGCTGTGTGCATTCAGCAGCAGCCTATGAGCTAACAGTGGATAGACTGGAGTCTCCAAAGTAATAGAATTAACCGAGAATGCTGAGTTGTGTTTTAAACTGTCAAACTGCTTCCAATACAATAAAAAAGGTTGGTGTCTCAAGAATAGCCAATCAGCGTTGCTACCTGGATACAGTGGGATGAGGCTTTGAAAGGAGAAAGGTATAAAATATCCCAGACAAGGTTGCGTGGCAGGATCTAGCATGAGGGAACAGTTCAGAGACAGCATGATCCTGAGGTTCACTATACAAAGATGTTGCTGGACGCTCACTCTTCACGACGAATTAAAATAAAGCTGAGAGATTCAACCAGTTTGGACTAAAAGAAAACACTTTGTGAAAGACAGATCCAAAATTAAGGCTTGGGTTTTTGCCAAGTTGGGACGACTCAGAAGCACTATAGAAAATGGCAGGAGACCCCAATTTCAGAATTCCCGAATTCCTGAGCTTTCCAATTTTTGGGAGTGCCTTTTAAAGGTGCAGATTGGTTCAGGTTACTACGCCATACCCAAAATGCTTGACCTGGTTGACTCCATTATGAGATAGGCTATGTCCTTTCCTCCTCAATGTTCATGGAGTCAATGACTTTTGCAGCATCATAAATCATAGTTCACATATTTCAAAAAATCTGTCACATGTCCTCATGCCCAGTAGGCCTCTGCATCTACCCTCATAGCTTCCATGGCTTACTGTGAGGTGCATGTCATCAGATATCGTCCTTATGATAGGCTACAGCACTTTCATGTCCACTCACTAGACTTCACAGAAACAATGAACCATCTTAATGATGCTAGAATGCATCAGGACAATAAAAGAAAGTGATGTCATAAATGTTGTGAAACTGTTGGTATAGAACAGACAGCCAGAGATATCAATCAAGCAGAGGGCATGTGTTTCAGGACAGTATGGATGTCTAGGATCTCAGCCGCCTCATTATGTTTTCTTGCGTTACTCTCTTGTAACACTTCAGCCCGTGCTTGATTGACAGTTCTTGCAGTCTGTTCTCAACAATCAATTTCCAATGTTCATTTATGCATGATTAAGAGGTTTCAACTGATGCAGTCTCAGCTAATTAAAAGTTCAAGCTCTGGATGATTGACATATGTTGTTTTTTAGCAGAAATTAATTTTAGTTTGAATGTAATGGGAACCGTTCAAATGGATTATTTTTTAAAAACATGTCCTACTGCAGCATTCATTGATTCTATTTAGTGAATAGTGGAGGAATAGGTATGGAAGTTCCAATGCCTAGAATGAGAACCTCAGGGGTCACAGTGTGTTCACTGAGGTATACCTTAGCATGGAGGTCATGAGGTGGCATGGCGAGCATGCCAGGTGTGATGGTGTATGAGGGCACAAGCTGAAGGGCCTTTCTACTTTTATTCTAACTTGAGAAAAAAATCCCACAATACAAAGGCAAATCAGTTAACGAGCCTGCCTTCGTATTTGACATTGCCTGTGATTTCCTATGACTATTATTCTGGGTCAGCTGACCCAACCATAACCCACAACTCCAAACTGCTTCCAACGTACAGGTCACAGAATCATTGAAATGTACAGCACAGAAACAGACCCTTTGGTCCAACCCATCCATGCCAACCAGATATCCTAGCCTAATTTACTCCCACCTGCCAGCACCAGGCCCATATCCCTCTGAACCCATTCCTATTTATATACCGATCCAGATGCCTTTTAAATGTTGTAATTATATCAGCCTCCACCATTTCCTCTGACAGCTCATTCCATACGTGTACCAATCTGCATGAAAAAGTTGCCCCTTGGGTCTCTTTTTAATCTTTTTCCCTCACCCTAAACCGACGTCCTCTAGTTCTGAACTCCTCCAACCCATGCCCCTCAGGATTTTATAAACCTCTGTAAGTTCAGCCCTCAGCAACCAAAGCTCCAGGGAAAACAGCACGGCCCATTCAGCCTTTCCCTATAGTGCAAACCCTCCAGTCCCAGCAACATTCTTGTAAATTTTTTTTTGCAGCCTCTCAAGTTTAACAACACTGTTCCTATCAAAGAGCAACCAGAATTGTATGCAGTATTTTAAAAATGGCCCCACCAGTGTCCTGTACATTCACAACATGACATCCCAACTCCTATCCTCAATGGTCTGGCAATGAAGACAAGTGTGCCAAACACCTCCTTCACCACCCTGTTGTCCTGCGATTCCACTTTCAAGGAACTATGCACTGCAACCCTGGAGTCTCTTTATTGAACAACACTCCCTAAGGCCCTATCATTAACTGTATAAGTCCTGCCCTAGTTCGCCGTAACAAAATCTAAATTAAACTTCATCTGCCACTCCTCAACTCAGTTGATCAAGGTCCCATAATACTCAGAGATAATCTTTTTCACTGTCCACTACACAACATATTTTGGTGTAATCTGCAAACTAACTAACCATGTCCCCTATATTCCTGAAGAAGGACTCATGCCCGAAACGTCGATTCGCCTGCTCCTTGGATGCTGCCTGACCTGCTGCGCTTTGCCAGCAACACATTTTCAGCTCTGATCTCCAGCATCTGCAGTCCTCACTTTCTCCTCCTATATTCATATCCAAGTAATTTATTCAAATGAGGAAAAGCAGTGGACTCAGCACCAAACCTTGTGGCACACTATTGGTCACTGAACTCCAATCGAAAAAAATAACCCTCTACCACCACCCTCTGTCTCCTACCTTCAAGGAAATTTTGTATCCAATCGGATAGCTCCCTTTGGATCCCATTTACTAATAAAACTGGAATTAAAATTTCAGAGAACTTAAGATAATCTCCTGGGTTACTGGCCTGTAGGAACATAATTACTGCTTGAATGAAGCAAGATCAAATCACAACAAAAATAAATTGGCAGGTTTATCTAAAACAATTTTATCACATTTTGTCCATCATGATCAATCATAGAGATGTATAGCATGGAAACAGAAACCTTCTGTCCAACTTGTGCACGCCAACCAGATATCCCAATCCAATCTAGTCCCACCTGCCAGCACCCGGTCCATATCTCTCCAAACCCTTCCTATTCATATACCCACACCGACCCTCCGAAGAGCAACCCACCCAGACCCTTCCCTTACATTTACCCCATCAGCTAACACTACGGGCAATTTAATATGGCTAATTCACCTGACCTGCACATCTTTGGACTGTGGGAGGAAACCCACGCAGACACGAGGAGAATCTGCAAACTCCACACAGACAGTTACCCGATTGAACCCAGGTCTCTGGCGCTGTGAGGCAGCAGTGCTAACCACTGCGCCACTGTGCCGCCCTTAAAAAAAAAATCCTTTTGCTGCTTCCAACTGGCGTCAACAGCACATACTCTTGGTAAATGTTAAGGCAGCAGTTTAATGCGAGCAAAATTATATAATATTGTCCCAACAGTATATTCCAACTCAAACTAGAACATTGTCTTTTTTCCAGGAAAGATAATGTAGCACAGAATTGTCAATTTTGTGTAGTTTAATTCTAAAGAATTAGATTTAGAGAAAACAAATTAATTTTGCTTTAGATCCCTACAACAGACAAAGACACTCAGTTTGGGCTTAGTCTTGTTTTCAGCCCAAGTTCCACAGACAAGAACATGACTTACCTCTCCCCCATTCAATTGGGCTGAGTTTGTTTTATGTTGGAATATCCTCTACATAGAATCACCAAAAAAGACCATCTTTTCTGAGACAGTGCAAGTCAAGCTGAAATGCAATTTTTAAATCTCCTTGGACATTATTTTGAATTGCAAATAACATCTTATCAAGCAGCTCACACTTTCTATGACATACCAACCTAATATATCTTTTGAGTTCAAAGGGTATCGCTGTTTTATTACCGTATCCAGGGCATAGCTAAAGTCCATGCTAAACTTTGTAATTTCAGCTGGGGATGCTCCCTCAGGATACTTCTGTTTTGGAATGGTCGTGAATCTGATCTCAGTACCAGCTTTAACTTTCATCTTGGGCAGTCTGGCTAACCCCTCTTCGTAGCTCTTGCATAGGGTATCATAAGGCAATAGATTCTGTTCGGCGCGATCCTTTGTATGTGGTAGTGCAATCTCTGGCTGCACTTCAGAAAATGCACAAATCCGTCCACTTTCAGGTTGCAATTTCTGGATTAAGGGATCGGTAATTAAATTGGTTAAAGAAACCCATCTTTTCATTGTTGCATATGGATATGGTCCCAAGCATTTGTCCAGTTCCGTCAGATTCTCTCTTATCTGTTCTCTCTCTTCTTCCGAGACCTCAACTAGAATTATTTCTTCTTCCTTCTTGTCCCATCGCTTCACTAGAACTTCCCTCTGCTTTATGTGAAAGAAACAACCTGTGCGTGGCCCTGTTATCAGAGTATTGCTGCTGTCCACAGCACTACAATGCATAAAATGGATTCCTGGTGGGATCATCTTCACTCCTTTAAATTTGGGGCCAACTTGCCAACAGTTGTAATCAATGCCAAATTCAGTGCCCTCAGGAACTCCAAGTATTATAAGAGTGCCTCCTTCAAAGAACAGTTTTTTGGCCAGTTCTTGATCCATTTCCATAGCAGACATATTTTTGACCTGTATTTCGACAGACAGAGAGAACAGCTTAGTTTAACACTGCATCAACATCGAATTTATGTAAACTATGCCCCAGTAGGATCTTACATAGGCGCTGTTCAATACTATGGTCACTAACAGCATTTCATACTGATTGTTATAGTAGTACTTTAAGTTCCTACTATTCTGAGTTGGCATGACTTTTGCTTTATGCAAATTTTCTATCTTGATAACTCTCAACGCCATGTTTTAAAGCAACCTTACCCATTTTAGTCCAAAAAAACCTTTGTTCAGATAGAGTTACGTCAAAAATGAATTTGTTAGCTGCCCTCAATTCACACAATTAATCTACTTTAAACTAGCTCCTGTGCCTTACAAATAATCACAAATCTATTTTACTCTCACCAGATCTACACCTCTATCTACCTTAGCAAATGTATTTTTGTCCTTCATTACCAAATTCTTCCACAGCTTTTCTCTAGCCTATTTGGGAATATCCACGAATTCAATATCCTTGCCCACATCATTTGTTCCCCTACCTGGATTATTGTTCACTCCCCAAGCTCTTCATGGTACAATCAGGGATTGTTTTTGTTTACTCTGAAACATTTCCTCTTTGCCACTGAGATTCTCTTTCTAAACCAGTCTCAATTATTCCTTCCTTTCATCTTTTCACCTCTGAATACTTAGCGATAAAAACAATTCCTTTGGTTAGATCATTCCGGTCTCATTTCAAATTTCTTTATAAGTTTCTTCATTTCAATTGCTCTGCCAGCATGGAGATGCCTGCGCATAACTGTGTAAATGCAACATGTGCACATAAGATATGATTCAATCAATCCTGAGGGACAACATTCTGAATAACTGTACAGGCACTGAGGCATTAAGCAATCTGGCATGCTTCAATCTGTTCTTTTACACAAGAACAAAGATCATCAAAAAATTAAGACTGACATTTTTGTTAAGATACATGAATCACTTAGACTGTGAAACAAACATTATACTTTGGTCAAAGGTTCTATTAAAATTAAACATAATAGGGTACTGTTTAAGAAATAATGAATACACTCCTCTGGAAGAACAATGTCACTGCCCATGGAAGGTTAAATCTTGCACCAGTCCACTAACAGGAGGATCATCTGGAGCTGTACAGTTTATGAATTTATTGAGTGTTTTTCTTGAAGTCATTATATATGACCTTTATTAGAGTCTATTGTGGCTTAGTTTCATTAATGGTATTGAATTCCATAGTAGATGCACAGCCATGAGCACAAACACAATTAAATTGGATGAGTGAAGTTAAAGCTGTGTGTAATACAGTTGTATCAGGTACCACTCTTCCCTCACTCCACTTTAAATTTTACCTTTAAAAATGGTGGGGGAGGGGACACGGTTGCTCAGTGGTTAGCACCGCTGCCCCACAGCACCAGGAACTAGAGTTCATTCCATTCTTGGGTGACTTGTCTGTGTGGAATTTGCACATTCTCCTTCTGTCTGTGTGGGTTTCCTCCCACAGTCCAAGGATGTGCAGATTAGAGTGGATTGACCATGCTAAATTACCACATAGTGTCTAGGGATGTGCAGACTCGGGTGGTTTGGATGTTCAGGGATGTGTGGGTGGGTTGGCGTTGGTAAACTGACCAGAGTATCCAGGGATGTGCAGTTTAGGGAGGATTGGAGTATTCAGAGATGTGTGGATGGGTTAGCTGTGGTAAATTACCCCATAGCATTCAGGGATGTGCATGGGGAAATACAGGATTATATAGGGACAGGCCGTGGAGGATGGATCTGGGTGGGACGCTCTTAAGAGGGTCAGTGTGGACCTGAATGGCCTGTTTACACAATGCAGGGGATTCTGTGAAAGAAAACAGCTCCAGCTCTGAACATTCTCACCCACCCGGAGCCCTCCACCCGATCGACACCCTCCCCCACCCCATCCCACCCCCACCTCACTCCCCACACCCCACCTCACTCCCTCACCCCACCCCCACCTCACTCACTCCGCCGCCCATTTACCCCTTTTTTTAAACCAATTCATTCCCATTCCCCGCGATACGAACCGGAAAATAGCTGCAGCAACAGCTAATACACTCCGGCCACTTCCGGTCCGTCAACAGAACCGTCTCCCCAAGGCCGCACCAACACAAACCGTTCCCTGAGCCTATGGTTCCGCCTCTGGTGCTGCCCTCACTCTTTGCTCAACCCCACCTTCCAAGTCAATCAACTCGCACAAATAATCAAATCAATGTTCCCTCCAGCGCTGTTACCCCTTTGTAAACAATGCCACAGGTTGTAAAACAAAATAGTGAATAGATATAAAGGTTTATTTTGTTTTATTATTCCTCCCCATGGAAAGTATTCATTAGAAGGCGAAGTATTGTTTCAGTCAGTCTTTTATTTGAACATAATAGGGTACTGTTCAAGAAATAATGAATACACTTCTCTGTAAGAATAATGTCGCTGCCCATGGAAGGTTGAAGTACTCCTTTTGGGTAACACCTCAACAGCCTGTATCTCGGATGTTTAACACACACTCCTGTCCTTCCTTCAGCCAGGTCTCTGTTACTGCCACAACATCACAATTCCACATATCAGCACCTCTAGCTAACTAATCTATGTTCAAGCCAGCTCTTCCTCCTAATCCTGATACCATCATTCTTCATAGCCTTGCTTGTGTTCCCTATTGATTGTCCCTATATTGTTAGTTCCTCACAGCAATGCTCTTCTGGCAGGCAGAAAATACAGAAGTCTAAACAGGACACCAACAGGTTCAAGAACAGCTTCTTCCCCACTATTATTGGACTGCTGAATGGACTTCTCTAATTTCAAATCTAATTTCAAATCTAATCTGTATGCCTCACTCTGTCTAAACATCCTATGATCTGTATGTTCTTATATGTTATGATTTGCCTGTACTGCTCACAAAACATATCTTTTCACCATACTCAGGGACATGTGACAACAATAAATCAAATCAAATGCTTGGGGTATTGCCTTCATTCAAACTTGAAATAGCGATATGAAGTCAATTACTGTGTAGCGTACAGGCTTGTTAAATTATTGTGAATGCCAGATTGTGGCAGGCAATAATTATATGAGAATTCTACAGAAATTACCTGAATATGTCAAAGTAAAAATTGTGGCCTATTGGCTGCAAGAAAAAACAAAATAGATTGGATTCTCTATTAGGGCTTTCACAGAACCTACCTCTATGCTAGTGGTGCTGTGCCTTGCTTTTGATCTTCATAGGCCTTGTCCAGTCAAGAGTGGCTGATAACGTCTGTCCCTACATCAGTGTATGGAAAATGTAGGCAGAAATTCTGAGCACACTGATAGTCAGCATGCTGCGCCAACATTGAATCTAATCAACAGTAATACAGCAATTTCTGCCTTATCATCTTAGTTGAGATTTCACTTTGTCATCTTGCAGGTCTTAACAGGTTTGTAATGTGAACTTGCATTTCAACTTTCTCATCAGTATGCATTGTCAGCACTTTGTATATTATTAATTTCAAGATTTCAGAAGAACAAATTAACATTCTGAAAGATATTCACACTTTTGATCTTGTTTTCGTTTTCAAGTTTTCTAAATGATCTTGTGCAGTTTATTTTTGCTTTATGACCAGTTTTTAACTTATTTATTGAACAGTTGGTATTAACACAGAATAGCTGAGGTAATAAAGCCTTATTCAGAACAATTAACAATTATGTCACAATTAATGTTTGGTTCAAATAAAGCATACAGTATTACCAGACTTTAATGGAAAATCTTAACTTCAATAAACCATTATGCCCACAATTTGATATGTGTCCTAACATAAATATTATTTGTGTAAAGAAAGGATGAAACAAGCTCAAATAAAATAACCTCACAAAATGCTGTCATAAATCTGTAATAATCCCGAATAACTCCTTTATGTATTGGGATGAATACATAACAGTGCAAAGCTGGAAGCATGATTAGTCATGTTGCCGGCACTCCTGGCCATTTGCTTGAGTAGTTTGAATATAAAGGAGGAGAAAGTGAGGACTGTAGATGCAGGAGATCAGAATCGAAAGAGTGTGGCGCTGGAAAAGCACAGCCAGTCAGGCAGCATCCGAGGAGCAGGAAAGTCAACGTTTCGAACACAAGCTCTTCATCAGGAATGCGGGGATGGCCCAAGAGGGCTAAGAGATAAATGGGAGGGTGTGGGGCTGGGGTAAAGGTAGCTGGGAATGCGATAGGTAGATGAAAGTAGGGGTGAATGTGATAGGTCAGAGAGGAGGGTGGAGCGGTTATATGGTAAGGTAGATGGACAGGTAGGTCAGTTCAAGAGGGCGGTGCCAAGTTGGAAGGTTGGATCTGGAATAAGGTGGGGGGAGGGGAAATGAGGAAACTCGTGAAATCCGCATTGATCCTGTGTGGTTGGAATGTCACAAGGCGGAAGATGAGGTATTCTTCCTCCAGGCGTCGGATGGCTCAAGTTTGGCGATGGAGAAGGCCCAGGACCTGCATGGGAAACTCGTGAAATCCGCATTGATCCTGTGTGGTTGGAATGTCACAAGGCGGAAGATGAGGTATTCTTCCTCCAGGCATCGGATGGCTCGAGTTTGGCGATGGAGAAGGCCCAGGACCTGCATGTCCTTGGCGGAGTGGGAGGGGGAGTTAAAGTGTTCAGCCATGAGGCGGTGGGTTTGCTTCATTTGTGTGTCCCAGAGATGTTCTCTGAAACGTTCCACAAGTTGGTGTCCTCTCCCCCAATGTAGAGGATTCCACATCAACAGCCACAGATACAGTAGATGGCGTGTGTGGAATTACTGGTAAATCTCTGTCGGATGTGGAAGGGTCCTTTGGGGCCTTGGACGAAGGTGAGGGGGGAGGTGTGGGCACAGGTTTTGCACTTCTTGCAGTGGAGGGGAGGGTGCCAGGAATGGAGGGTAAGTTGATGGAGGAGGGAATGCAAGGGAGTCATGAAGGGAATGGTCTCTCCAGGATGCAGATAGGGGTGGGGAGGAGAATATATCCCTGGTGGGGGTCTGTATGTAAGTGGCGGAGGATGATGTGAGGATCTGGAGGTTGGTGGGGTGGAAGATGAGGACCCCTCCACCTATCTCCAGCACACCCCATCCACCTGGACACCCATGCTGGTCTATTACCCATCCTCGATCTCTTCATTTCCAACTGCTGCCGTGACATTTACCGCCTCAACTGGTTCACCCTCCTCACCCACTTCAACCTCTCATCCTCACAACACGCAGCCTTCCAATACAAACCCAACCACACCATCAAACCAGCGACAGGAGAGGGTGGCGGGCACTATGGTAATTTGGTGCACCGACCTCTACACCACTGAAGCCAGGCGCCAACTCATGGATACATCCTTCTACTGCCCCCTTGACCACGACCTCACCTCCCATTACAAAACCATTATCTCCCAGACCATCCACAACTTTATCACTTCAGGTGATCTCCCATCCACAGCCTCCAACCTCATAGACCGGGAACCCCGCACTGCCCAGTTCTACCTCCTACCGAAAAATCACAAACCCGACAGCCCCAGTTGACCCATCGTCTCCGCCTACTCCTGCCCCACCAAACTTATCTCTGCGTACCCTGACACCATCCAATCCCCTTTGGTCCACGAACTCCCCACATATGTTCGGAACACCACCCACGCCCTCCACCTCCTCCATGACTTGCGTTTCCTACCTGTTCATCTTCTTTCCCACCTATCCGCTCCACACTCCTCTCCAACCTATCAGCTTCACCCCTACCTTCATCTACCTATCGCATTCCAAGCTACCTTCCCCCCAGCCCCAGCCCCTCTTCCATTTAACTCTCAGCCCCCTTGGGCCATCCCCACATTCCTGATGAAGAGCTTATGCTCAAAACGTCAACTCTCCTGCTCCATGGATGCTGCTTGACAGCCTGTGCTTTTCTAACACTACACTTAGTTTCAATATTAAGGCAAACATAAAATAATCTATCTTATGGTGTAATGGTAATGTTCCTACAACTGGGCCAGGAGGTCCGAATACAAAACCTGTCACAAAGGTGTGTCAAAATATCTGAGCAGGTTGATTTTAAAATGAAACTACATAGGGTAGAAAGACTGTGTTTTTGGCCAATACCACCACGAGGTGGAGCACTGCAACTGCATGTGCAAAATTAGAGTGACACTACAAAATTACCTCTAAACATCAGTTGGCTCTTCAGTGAAAACAAAAATTGTTGGAAGAAGAGAAAGCATCTGTGGAGAGAAAGCAGAGTCAACCTTTTTGAAATAATTCCAGAGAGGCTAGTATCCCACCACCACTGATCCATCTCCCTCAGAGTGAACAGGATGTCACACATTCCAGTGTTTTTTTTTTGAAAACCCAGAAAAAAACACTCACAACAAACGATAAAGAGAAACAAAAAAAAAATCCAAAAAAAATGTCCATCTGAAACAAGGGGGTGGGGTTGTGTGGAGAGCAAATTCTCCTCCTCAGTAGGAAAACATTCCTGTTCTTATCTGTCTGCCGGGGATCCACATTTGGGGCTATTAATCTGGTCCAATCAAGGAACTCAAATTCTATGAGCTCCACCTGGCAGACCTTGGTGGAATCACGACATCCCTCCCCGTCTGAGTTCAAGTGCACCGGCTAGTTCTTTTATTTATTTTAGCTCCTCCTGAGGAATTCTAGTACCAGGTCAGGTTCCTCTGACTCTGCCTCAGATATGGGTGGCATATGATGGACAGAAGCCCACCTCTGACACCTAGACTGTCTCGGAAGAAATTTATTCTCCTCTTAAGGCAGCCAAGGCATTGCGGCGGTGAGGTTTGCTGTGTCCATCTCA
The DNA here is from genome assembly GCF_004010195.1 of Chiloscyllium plagiosum. NCBI lineage: Eukaryota > Metazoa > Chordata > Chondrichthyes > Orectolobiformes > Hemiscylliidae > Chiloscyllium > Chiloscyllium plagiosum. Next base: position 39,298,910 of record NC_057729.1, on the reverse strand, counting down.
TATTCTGAAGTCTCTTCAACACTCGGAGAGAGAGAACCCATAGGTTCCTTCAGCCATTCTGACTGTTCTGAGGAGCTGGACAAATTTTGCTCCCACCCCATTTGCAAGTTTGCAGCTTTCATATGGTCCATGTGCTTGTTCAGTACTGTCACACCTACCCAAACTTTATTTGCCACTGTTGTGTGTTGACCATGCATCTTACCCATGCAGGGCCATTCCCATGGTTCTTACACCAACTGTATCCCCTGTCTCTCTCACTTAGTGGAGTCTTGTGTCCAGCATTGGTGTTCCTGAGGCCATTTCACCCTCACTTCAGGTCCAGGTAGATCAGATTTAACCTGGTGCAAAGTCATCTCCCCATGAGAAACTCTGCTGGAGCTATCACTGTAATTGTGTGAGGGGTGGTCCTACAATTAAATAGGGACCAGGACATTGGTATCAAATAAAGCTATAGGCTGTTTCTTTAAGCCTGACATCAAAGTTTGAACTGCTCCTTCTGCCAGCTATTGGATGATGGATGAAATGGAGCTGCTCTTATATGTCAAATACCATTCAACAAATATTCAAATTCCCTGCTGGTAAATGCTAGCTCATTGTCTGTGACCAACATTTCCAGGAGTCTGTGTACTGCAAAATACAGGTGCAATTTTTCTCTTGTTAACCCTGTGACTGATGACTGAATTCTATATATGTCCAGCCACTTTGAGTGGGTGTCCACAATGACTTAGAACATTGAGCCCATGAAAGGACCTGCTTAGTCGACATGTAACTGAGTCCAGGGTGAACCTGGCAAACCCCATCAATGTGGGGGTGCTGTTTGTGGCAACATTTGTCCTTGTTGGCACTCTGGAATTAAATTGAGTTGAATTTATTGTCACTTGTACCAAGGCACAGTGAAAAGCTTTGTCTTGTGAGCAATACAGGCAGATTACAGAGTTAAGTAGCATAGGTAAATAAAAAATAGATGAACAGCGGCAAAAACAAAAACACAGGTACAGGCGAATGCTAAGAGTTTGTGAGTCCATTCTAACAGGTAGGGTAGAAACTGTTGCAAAACCAGCTGGTGCATGTGTTCAGGCTTCTGTACCTTCTCCCCAATGGTAGGGGTTGTAGAAAAACATTGCCAGGGTAGGATGGATCTTTGAGAATGCTGGCGGCCTTTCCTTGACAGCGGGCCTGGTAGATGGATTCTATAGATGGGAGGTTGGCCTTTGTGATTGTCCGGACCGAGTTCACCACTCTCTGTATCTGTCTCCGATCCTGAATGGTACAGTTGCCAAACAGAATGCTCTCAATGGCACACCTATAAAAGTTGGCGAGGGTATTTGCCATCATGCCAAATTTCCTCAGCTGCCTGAGGAAGAAGAGACGTTGTAACCAGTGTGTCCACATGAAGAGTCCAAGAAAGCTTATTGTGGATGACCACTCCCAGAGGCTTGACGTTCTCCACTCGTTCCACTTCTGTGCTGTTCATGTTCTGAACCCTTCACAACATCCTTTTTAGAGAAGGGAGACCAGAATTGCACCAAAAGTGGTGTAAGCAATGTCCTTTACAGCTGTAACATGGCCTCTCAACTCCTAAACTCAATGCTCTGACCAATAAAAGCATACCAAACGTCTTCTTCACTATCCTATCTACCTGCGACTCTACTTTCAAGGAGCTATGAACCTGCACTCCAAGGTCTCTTTGTTCAGCAACACTCCCCAGGACATTTCCATTGAGTGTATAAGCCCTGCCCAGACTTGCCTTTCCAAAATGCCTCTACCAGTCATCCTAACCTAGTCAAATATCCTAATAAGGTTTCCCCTGGTTCTCTGAGTAGTGAGTAAAAAACGATTGCATCTCACAATTTGAGGAGTCTTATGTTTGTAATATTCCTTAACTAAATCTGTCAATTCTTGAAAGATTTTAGTATCTGACGCCTCAGAGAATAACTGAAAAGTCTGTAGCTCCACAAGCCATCAGGAGAATTAGTCATTTCTTTTCATCTGCACCAATCTGTTTGCTCAGACAAAATGCATTCTTTTCACGTTCTGGGCCCAGTCTTTGATGACAGAATCAAATGAGTTAATCTTCCTAAATAATGGCATGCTGCCAGAAATGCATACCCCAACTCACAGACGACTGTTGTGAATGAATTTCTTCAGGACCGTGCTTTACTTTTATTGCCACTGAAGTAACTCCACACAGTCCAGTGTCAGTCGTCAAGTCACCCTTTATATATAATTGGAGAGTCCTTGACACTGATCCAGCTCTCGGGGTAACAAGATGCCTGATGCTCCTATTTTTATTTTTTTTATTACCCCCACACTACTGCCTAACTGCAGTAATGCTTATTTATTCCCCCGCACCCATGTTGTGTGTGTGCAGGTGTGAGACACAGTGAAAGACACAAGGAGCATGAATCCTTATTCAGTTTCCACCACCAGGAAGAAAAGAAACACCCAAGTGGCCAGTGACAAGCAGTGCCCTTCACATCAAAGGGCAATGCTGTGTGAACACTCCTATTTTTGTTTTAACTCCACAGAGGCCAGTGTCCTGTCATCCTTTATTAACACATGGAGGGTCCTTGACACTAATCCAGCTTCCTCAGAGCCAGCTGTCAGAGTGAACAGAACCTCTAACGTTCCTGTTTATTTTTCAAAAAATTTTTTTATACCCCCACACTGTCACCTAACTGCGGTAGTGCTTATTTATTCCCCCGCACCCATGATGTATGTGTGCAGGTGTGAGAAACAGTGAAAGACACAAGGAGCACGAATCTTTATTCAGTTTCCACCACCAGGAAGATAGGAAACACCCGAGTGGCCAGTGACAAGCACTGCCCTTCACATCGAAAGGCAATGCTGTGTGAACGCTCCTATTTTTATTTTTCTTCTTCTTAGGAGGAGGTTTTTGAGAAAATCAAAAAGGGAGTGCAAACACCCACACCCAATATATATTTTTTCCCTCTTTCCCCAACACTACCGCCTAACACCCAAGCACCCATGCTGTGTGTGTGCAGGCGTGAGACACAGAGAGAGAGACACAAGGTGTATGAATCTTTATTCAAATTTCCACCAGCAGGAAGAAAAGAAACACCTGAGTGGCCTGTGACAAGCAGTACCCTTCACATCAAAGGGCAATGCTATGTGAACGCTCCTTTTTAAAAATTTTTTCCTTTTTTGTTCATACGCTCCTATTTTTATTTATTTATTTTTTTTTCTTCTCTTTTTTTTATTTTTTAAATTTAACCCCCACACTACCACCTAAGTGCGGTAGTGCTTATTTTATCCCCAGCACCCATGGTGTGTGTGTGCAGGTGTGAGACACAGTGGAAGACACAAAGTGCACCAATCTTTATTCAATTTCCACCACCAGGAAGATAGGAAAACACCCGGGTGGCCAGTGACAAACACTGCCCTTCACATCAAAGGACAGTGCTGTGTGATCAAAACAGTGAAGGGGAGGGTAGGGACTAAATCAAAATAGAATTGGAGGGAGAAATGATGCACTCCACTCCCTGCGGAGCCCACCTCTCCCTGAACAACTCCAGGGTGTTGGTGGACACCGCGTGCTCCTTCTCCAACGCTCCTATTTTTATTTATTTTTATTTTTTTGGGTGTGTGTGTGTGTGTGCAGGTGTGAGACACAGTGAAAGACACAAAGTGCACGAATCTTTATTCAATTTCCACCACCAGGAAGATAGGAAAACACCTGGGTGGCCAGTGACAAACACTGCCCTTCACATCAAAGGGCAGTGCTGTGTGATCAAAACAGTGAAGGGGAGGGTAGGGACTAAATCAAAATAGAATTGGAGGGAGAAATGATGCGCTCCACTCCCTGCGGCGCCCACCTCTCCCTGAACAACTCCAGGGTGTTGGTCGACACCGCGTGCTCCTTCTCCAACGCTCCTATTTTTAATTTTTTTTTCTTTTTTTTCTTTTTTTCTTTTTTTTTCCACCTAAGTGCGGTAGTGCTCATATTTTTTTTCCCCCGCACCCATGATGTGTGTGCACAGGTATGAGACACAGTGGAAGACACAAAGTGCACGAATCTTTATTCAAATTCCACCACCAGGAAGATAGGAAAACACCCGGGTGGCCAGTGACAAACACTGCCCTTCACATCAAAGGGCAGTGCTGTGTGATCAAAACAGTGAAGGGGAGGGTAGGGACTAAATCAAAATAGAATTGGAGGGAGAAATGATGCGCTCCACTCCCTGCGGCGCCCACCTCTCCCTGAACAACTCCAGGGTGTTGGTGGACACCGCGTGCTCCTTCTCCAACGCTCCTATTTTTAATTTTTTTTTCTTTTTTTTCTTTTTTTCTTTTTTTTTCCACCTAAGTGCGGTAGTGCTCATATTTTTTTTCCCCCGCACCCATGGTGTGTGTGCGCAGGTATGAGACACAGTGGAAGACACAAAGTGCACGAATCGTTATTCAAATTCCACCACTAGGAAGATAGGAAAACACCCGGGTGGGCAGTGAGAAGCACTGCCCTTCGCATCAAGGGACAGTGCTGTGTGATCAAGACAGTGAAGGGGAGGGGAGGGACTAAATCAAAATAGAATTGGAGGGAGAAATGATGCACTCCACTCCCTGCGGAGCCCACCTCTCCCTGAACAACTCCAGGGTGTTGGTGGACACCGCGTGCTCCTTCTCCAACGCTCCTATTTTTATTTTGTTTTTCTTTTTTTTTTTCCCACACTACCGCCTAAGTGCGGTAGTGCTTATTTTATCCCCAGCACCCATGGTGTGTGTGATCTCCTGGTTTTTTTTTTTCCACCACCAGGAAGATAGGAAAACACCCGGGTGGCCAGTGACAAGCACTGCCCTTAAATCTCCTGTTTCTTATTTTTTTCCCCCAGCACCCATGGTGTGTGTGTGTGCAGGTGTGAGACACAGTGAAAGACACAAAGTGCACCAATCTTTATTCAATTTCCACCACCAGGAAGATAGAAAAACACCCGGGTGGCCAGTGACAAACACTGCCCTTCGCATCAAAGGGCAGTGCTGTGTGATCAAAACAGTGAAGGGGTGGGTAGGGACTAAATCAAAATAGAATTGGAGGGAGAAATGATGCACACGACCCCCTGCGGCGCCCACCTCTCCCTGAACAACTCCAGGGTGTTGATCGACACCGCGTGCTCCTTCTCCAAGCACACTCGGGCCCTAACGTATCTTCTGTTTATTTTATTGTTTTTTTTTATTTAACCCCCACACTACCACCTAAATGCGGTAGTGCTTATTTTTT
>NC_057729.1:39268799-39292991 GCF_004010195.1 Chiloscyllium plagiosum | reverse complement strand
GACACCGCGTGCTCCTTCTCCAACGCTCCTATTTTTAACCTGTCAGTCAGAGCACCCTGATTGGTCCAGATTAACAACCGCACACAGGGAACTCCTATCCCAGAGGCCCATTTGGCTGACCACATTATAATGGCTACACTGTTGAGTCCAGTGACTCTTCTTCAGAACTTGAAAGGTTAACGATGCTTTCTGTACACTAATGCTGCCTGATCTGCTGAGTTCCTCTAGCAATTTATGTTTCTGTTTTAGATTTCCAGCGGCCACTGTTCTTTATTTTATTTCATCAATTTCTTCATAGTACTTCCACAGTTTAATGGCAATATTTACATCGTCTAACCGCCTCCTTCTCTGTTGGCATTTTAGGAAACAAATGAGAAATACAATTGTGGCTTTAAAGTTTCTTAATAATTTGAGTAACTTAAACATTTGAAGACCTCCTTCTAATAAGTAGCTCTTTACAAAAACATTTTCTTTCCACTGAAGAATGTTTATGTCACAGGTACAAATGAGCATGCAACGATGGATCTTGGTTCCAAACTCAGGCACTGGGAACATACATTTTGGTGTATAAATCAGATGAGACCACAGAAATATACAACAGTGGTCTGTAAGAAAGATTGACACAATATGTAAGGAAGTGTGGAAGAGACTTCAAGCCCTGTCTATTAAGCCCTGTCAATTGCCTCCCCATATGGCAGAAATTAGGAAAATTAATTACTTATATAATTATGTTTCAAATCTCTTGTAAAATTTGCCATGTTGGTGCTGCCTCCTTAATGAAATATCCTTTTACCATGCTATTATCAACACAGATGGAAGGTGGGAAATCTGATTCAGATTTTGTTCAAAGATGTTATGACACACAATTCTGCAGTGGGGTGTGAGCTGACTCAGACCCCCTGGCTCAAAGAGAGGACAATACTATTGCACTACAAGAACCCTAGGAATTTGATTCAATGCTCCTGCATCAATTAATTATATTTGCAGGCAACTCATGTTTGATATCTCATTTTTAACAGTATTTTGATAAAATCCATCTGTTTTTCTTTCCAGGTTATTATATCTTAAAACCATTTGTCTTCCGTGTAGTGAAATTTAAACATAATGATCAATTTTGACAAACTTCCATTTGCTCCATTGAACTGTATGCATTTCCATGTAGTGTTTACTTCGTTGATTAATTGAATGCAAAAATTTTTTTCTTTCAAAGATTTCTGATCAAATTTTGTTAGTCAGAAAACAGTTGGAGAATGCTTTGAGCCCAAAACATGACAAGCTCCACAGACACAGCATACCCATTTCAGCATTGAGGTCAAAGTGTCAACATAAGTGTGTCACCAAATTCTCAACCTTCAGCTTTGTTTCTAATTTGTTCTAATAGTTTACAATTTTAGCTTCTAATTTGTGAATATGATTTATGCCTGTTCATTATTCAATTTAGCACTGTATAGCTTAAGATTTTGAAGTGTTTTGTCAGATCTATGGCTAGTTGTATATTCTCGCGCATTCTATCCTTTGTAGAGAAAGCACAGGCTACTGGATCGAAGAATGTACACAAAGGAAGATTCCGAAATAAATTGATAAGGTAGATCCTGGGAAAACGCTTACTCTTCCAAGTTTTTTTCCTACACCAGGGTATTTGCACTTGCTGCCGCAATTCTTGCCCACGTAACATAGGAACTAGACTTGCCTAACATGGTATTGAAAGATTCAACAAAAATTTATTGTAGCTCGCTAACATACACAAATATTGCACTCACGGGCATATTGCTGTCTAGGCAGACGTCAAACCATTCAGTCATAAAACGTAGCATGTTCCCATCAGCACGTTATGCTTCAAATGACCCAAGGTAAGATAATGTCTGAAGCTTTTGTACAGCAGTGATATCATGAGCATGTCTCTTCAAGTATATTGACATGGTAACTGAACAAAATAGTTGAGACTAGAATTAGGAAGCAGAGTTTGGGAATAAAAGATCCCATTCTTAAGATAGAGAAAAGGAGACAATTTTATTTCTCTCTGAGGATACTAAGTGTGTGGAATTCCTTTCCCCAGATAGCATTGGAAGCTGGGTCATTGAATTTATTCAAGGCAGAGATAGATTTTTGATAGAATACGTGACAAGGGTTATGGAGGGCAGGCAAGACCAGACAGCAAGGTGGAAGGATGACCACAACCAAATCAGTCAAAATCTTATTGAAAGACAAACCAGCTTCTCAGAGCCAAAAGGGCTGGGCTTCTCCTGCTCCTCCATCCCATGTTTTTATGTAAATTGAATGTCTCTTTCCTGCAACATCTGATCCCTTAACAACCCATCTCCAACAGCCCCATCTCCTCCCAGGCCTCTGCTTCTCCCAATCCCCAGTACCTTGTCCAATTTCATTGGGGTCAGGGATAAGACACCTTCCCTCCAGCTCAGGGCTCTGACCTAGACAATCCTGCAGCTTCTGATCCAACTTTGTTGATCTGACTGGAAGCCAGGTCTGTCAATGAAGCTGTCACTGCATCAGGGAAACCTGTCAGTGATGTTACCTGCACGCAGTGAAGTGCAGGAAAATCTGTGCTTCTTGTTTCCCTCATGTCACCAGGGCACCCTCTCTCGGCCAAAGGGTAATCCATCAACCCCATCCTCATTTTCCCTACTCAATTTCCATTGTACTCATTCATTTATAAAAAATGTAACTGGAACTTTGCTAAAATAAATATCATTAATTATGTTTTGTTTGCTTTTCAGAAGGTAGTATCATGCTAAAGAAACTATAGTATCTGATAGAAATCTACATTTCACAGATCAACATCTCAGAAAAAACTTATTTCTTCTTTATTTCTACACAATGCTGGATTCAAAATACTATTTACAACTGCTTTTGATTAACAGAGGAACGTGTCCATCTTTAATACTCCTCAGATTCATTGTCTTCAATTTTCCTTATGCACTGATTAAGTGTCTACTTTGAATTTTTGGAAGAGATAATCAGAGAACAATTACTTAAACCTCAACTCTTTTGCAGACATATACAGTCTCTCAAAGCATTGGAGCTGATAATCCTGCTTTTCAACACTGTAGCAGCCAGAGGTATAAGGTTACTGATTTTCTTGGATTTCTGCTTGTGGTTGTCAAAATGCTCACCTTATATAATGTGAGTGACAATTGGAGTCTTTTGAACTTCTGAGTTCTTCAGTGATAAGCCGTTTCAAACAGCTGTCTTTTATTTTTGACCAGGCAAGCTGATGACATGAAATAAAACATGACTAACAAAGTCATGGTGACCCTTCACAATATGGCAATTTGCTCACTATGCATTTTGGTAAATCCCTAACTCCTCAGCACTTAATGCTTTAATGCACCAGTTTTTCAAAATGGGGTAATTAGAAGGAGGTCAATAATGTTGTCCAGAAAGGAGAAGGAATGCATCACAGTTAATACCCCTCAAAATACAAACCAGTGAACGTGAAAAAAAGTCTAACCTTGCCGTACTCAAGATATACAAAATAATACCGTACATTTTGCTGCTATGATAATCACAAGGCTGTGTCTATTACAATAGTAACAGAATTCATCTTGATCTTTCATAATTAGCATTATCACTTGAAAAGAATATGTACTACTCACTCATTGCATTTCTCTAGTAGATAGCTCCATTGAAATTTCAAATTCACTGAAAAACTCTAGGAATGAACATACAACTGGAACAATTGCAGAGTGAAAAAATGTGATGCTGGAAAAGCACAGCAGGTCAGGCAGCATCTGAGGAGCAGGAGAACCCTGATGATTTATGCCCGAAACGTTGACGCTCCTGCTCTCGGATGCTGCCTGACCTGCTGTGCTTTTCCAGCACCACACTTTTTCACTCTGACTCTCCAGCAGCTGCAGTCTTCACTTTCTCCTGGAAGAATCGCAGACTATGGAGAGAGTATCACCAATCAGATAGCTACATCAAGGATCTGGGGCAGGCATAGGGCTGAACAGCCTCTTGCGGTGCTATATCATTCTATGGTTCTGTTGAACCACAGGTTGATTTGATGAGATGATAAGTGAAGTTACGCTCCCCTCACTGTTGATAGAGATACTACACTAAAGCTGAAAAGTATGCTGCCCTCTGTTGGGTTCCAACTTAGAGTCATCGAGAAGTACAGCATGGAAACAGACTCTTTGGTTCAACCTGTCCATGCCGACCAGGTATCCCAACCCAATCTAGTCCCAACTGCAGCACCCGGCCCATATCCCTCCAAACCCTTCCTATTCATATACCCATCCAAATGCCTTTTAAATGTTGCAATTGTACCAGCCTCCACCACTTCGTCTGGCAGCTCATTCCATACACGTACTACCCTCTGCGTGAAAAAGTTGCCCCTTAGGTCTCTTTTATGTTTTTCCCCTCTCACCCTTCACCTATGCCCTCTAGGTCTGGACTCCCCCACCCCAGGGAAAAGACTTTGTCTATTTATCCTATCCATGCCTCTTATGATTTTATAAACTTCTGTAAGGTCACCCCTCAGCTCTGACACTCTAGGGAAAACAGCCCCAGCTTATTCAATCTCTCCCTATAGCTCGAATCCTCCAACTCTGGCAACATCCTTGTAAATCTTTTCTGAATCCTTTCAAGTTTCACAAAATCCTTCCGATAGGAAGGAGGCCAAAATTGTACGCAATATTCCAAAAGTGGCCAAACCAATATCCTGTTCAGCTGCAACATGACCTCCGAACTCCTGTACTCAATACTCTGACCAATATAGGAAATCATACCAAACGCCTTCTATCCTAGCTACCTGCGACTCCACTTTCAAGGAGCTAGGATCTCTTGTGGTCTCTTTGTTCAGCAACAGTCCCGAGGATCTTACCATTAAGTGTATAAGGACTGCTAGGATTTGCTTTGCCAAAATGTAGCACCTCGCATTTATCTAAATTAAACTCATCTACCACTCCTCAGCTCATTTGCGCATCTGATCAAGATTCTGTTATAATCTGATGTAATTTGTCCATGCTGACCAGATATCCTGAATAAATCTAATCCCATTTGCCAGCATTTTAAAATATTCACATGCCAATGAATATGGACTAACATGAACCACATTCTTATTGAGTTACTGGTGCATAAGTATCTCACCTTGATTATTTCAAGGTGGCTTGTGCTGAGAGTTATGCATCTTTAAGATAAAAACATAAATTGTTGGAGGAACTCAGCAGGCCTGACAGCATCTGTGAAGAGAGAAACACAGTTAATGTTTCAAGTTCAGTATGTCAGATGGCTTTAAATCACTTTGTTTGTAGGGTAGTGGAAATTCTGGAATCTCCCCAAGAAAGCAGAAATGATTCGGACAAGGGAAAAATTTAATACACTATTATAGCCTGATTTTTGTTAATCAATGCCATTAAGGGATATAGTGTGAAGGTGGGTAAATGGAAGTTAAGATGTGGACTAGCCATGATCGAAGTGGAAGGACACAAATGGCTGAAAGGATTACTTAGCAATGGAAGTGAACCATTCAGAGTTATAGTGCAGAATCTTGTGGAGGTGAGGTGTTTTTGCCACCAGCCATAAAGCAAAATCCCTGAGTAATCGCTTTACTTTCAGTTAACAATGTCACTGAACGAGCCAATGGCAGGCCTGTCTCTTGGTGGTTTGGGTAGGGTTTGGTGGGGGGGGTGAACTAACCAAGGGTTCTCAGCCAATTAGAGACTGTCAGCCATTTTGTACACAGCAATGCCACTGGAGAACACCAACCCCCTCCTCTCACAGCCCCACACTGATCTCCTCTCCTGCTGTCTGATCCCTCTTTTAGGTGCTGAGTGATTGAGGAACAACCTCTCTCGAAACGCGCAAGCAATCTCAACAGAGTTTACCTGTTTGTGTTTTCTGCGAGATGAACACCCCCCCTTCCCCCACTGATTTAATGGAAGTGCCAGTGATATATGTGTGCCCTTACTGAGGATTAAATGCCCATTTACAGTCACGAGTGGGGCAGAAACTATCCACAGACTTTCTCAGCACAGACTTGATCAAGAAAGTAACATGGTTCTCAACCCACTACCCTCCCTGCCACAGAGTCATTGTGGTACAGAAGGGAGCCGTGGTCGAGGCGTTGCAGTAAAATACATTTTTCTAGCCTTTATGTTTTAATAAAGGAATGAACCTGGTCTATTGGAAGAGAGGAATGAGATATAAAAGATGACCTATAAAAATGAACAATGGCTATATCTAGGCTTCAGTTTCTTTTTGTTTGACTGTTTGCTAAGTGATAGTGCCATTATTCAGACAGATCTTTCTTGAAATGTAGTTACTTTTCGGAGTCATTTTTCTCTGCAGATCACTAATAGTTACTTCAAGTACAGTGTCCAATAAGTTTGTGGCTCTCCCATTTGTTGACAGTGTGGAGAAGAAATGGATTCTTTACTCTGCATCTCAAACAGCTGAGAAATATGCACCTGAACAGATGCTTGCCCACATTATAGAGATTGTAGTTGCAACTAGCTGGTTCTGAAGCAATGTGCAAATATACAGACAACATCATGAGGCATCACGTGTTTAGGCCTGTAACTGACAAGTAACATTCATGTCACACACTCACAAATTATACTGACAAATTCCAATAGGTATCCCAACTAGAATGTGGATACAGGCCCTTCAGCCCAACAAGTTCACACCGACCCTCCAAACAGTATTCCACCCAAACCCATTCCCCTATTACTCTAAAATGTACCCCTGACTAATGCACATAACCTACACATCCCTGAATACTATGAGCAATTTAGCATGGCCAATTCACTTAACCTGCACATCTTTTGGATTGTGGGAGGAAACTGGAGCAGCTAGAGGAAACCCAAGCAGACACAGGGAGAACTTGCGGACTCCACACAGACAGTCATCCAAGGCTGGAATCGAACCCAGGTCTCTGGCACTATGAGGTAGCGGTGCTAACCACTGAGCCACTGTGTTGCCCTCTTTTTATAAAAAAAATGCTTTCACTCTCCTGCTTACTAATCCCAATTAACTGCTTATACACCACACTGAATGCAAGGAACAGGCAATCCAAGCAGCCTGTGGAGTGCCAAGAACTGAAAACATGAGGTGCATGCTACCATTTCCTTTGCCATCAAATCACAGATTAATGAGTTGCTTTGGGCCAGGGTTTCAGCATTGGATTCAGAGAAAATTCCCATCAGTTCTTGAAATTTTATGGTTTAATGCAATAGAAGTTGGAGACCCAATTTTTCTATCGGTCTTTATTATATACTGAAGGTGGGTTGTCCATTTCAGACTGGTTCCTGGAACAAGATTAAATTAGCCATGGACTAAAATTAAACAGAAACTGAATATCAGAAATAAAGCCTGTGGAACACTCAGCTTCTTCAGGAGAGGAGGAAATTGAAATGAGAGCTACAAATGTTCGATGAGATCTTAATACTTTTTATGCACCATGACACCATTAATACCACATCAAATTCAACACAGAACACTCCATTCTCTTTCAGGTAAGGGCCAAAAGAATTGGGCTCGAGTTTCTTGGATGTTTTCATAACCAGAAAGTTCAAAATAGTGCAACAGGAATTAAACCCAAACATGGCAATCTGTCCACAGAAACAAAGCATTCTGAGGGAATATATTTCAAGATTTGTAAATGTCAGTTCAGAATTCAGTTGGAATCAACTGTCAGAAGTATATACAGTATTCAACATCAGTAGAATTAAAAGTACCCAGAAACAAAGACCTCCAGCATCAAGTAAACACATTTAAAGCTTCTTGTCAGGTATGTGTTCAACTGAGTTTGCAAATGATCTTATCATCCAAATCTATGAACGGAATTTTATAGTTGACTGCTGACATATTTTGCAGGTATTGTGATAAGTGCATTCTGTCTGGTAGCATCTCGTTGATCTCCTGAAGGTGAAATGTTGATGCGCAGTTTAGTGAGAATCATGGCTATTTGTTTTTGTCCCTGGATGTTATGGATCCGTGAGCTATCCGCAATTTTCCTGCTGACAGTATTTCAGAAACTATTTATTATCCTGACAAATTACTAAGTCAAATTTCTTTAAAGTTTTGTCACAATAATGTTAAAGTGCTGGATTGTAGAAAATCATTGGAAGACGATATCCATATGAAGTAGTGTTTACATTGTTGGGAAGGAGGAGGAGTACAAGGAGAAGTTCGACTTTCGTGGATGAAATTTGCAGAGCAAGCAACTGACCCATCCTACTGACTCATTTTGTGTGCCTACCAAAGTTAAATTTCACTCCCAACAAGAATTAGAAGGTTTTGAGCAGAGTGAATAAATCTGGGCCAAGTTCCAGTCAAGTATTGATTGGACGTTCTAGTGGAAGTGCTGTCTTTCAGATTAATTCAAACCATGACACCATCTGACTATTTAGATGGAAAAAAAAGTTCTCCTTTTGTCCTGCACATCACTTCACTGTCAACAGCAAAAACAAAAAACTGCTTATTCATTCCTTTACGTTTGTGGATTTTGTTGTGCATTATTGCATGTACTACTGTATGTCAAAAATATTGCACTGGGGAAGCGGGCTTTGAAAAAAGACAAGGTGCAATAGATATACATTGAACTCCATGATGCTAATTTAATAGGCTGATTTGTCAATAAATGGGGCACTATTTGAAACCACGTATACTCTATATAGCAAAGCCTTCGCTTGCATGAATTGTAGAAATATTTGGGCTTGTGTGGCGCAATATCAGAAAGAAAGGAACAATTGTTGAAGAGGTTGAGTTGCACATACAGCTTATGTTTTATTTATGTTTAAAACTCGGCTTAGAAAGTTCAGTTACAACTTTCAGAGCCAACACAGAAATGATGGATCAAATGACCTCATTCCCTGTTTTGCATCATTTTATGAAAATAAAACAAAAGTTCTGAATGAACATTAAACCATAAATTACTACCCTCACATGGAAAACTGCTACACTCACTTATTAACTCCATCTTTTCATCCTTTTAAATCACAATTTGAGCTAAATCACCAATCTAAACTAACTGCAGTTTTGATGTAAAAGTCAACAGCCTTTCTGCAAAGCACTCCTATGTAGCATTGAAAATGACGTTTGGATTTTTAAAAAAATAATTATCCAACAGTTACTGAATTTTATTAAGATAATGGTAACATAAAAGTCATTGACACTTCCATCTGCCTTTTGGTTTAGATACAGCATTTACAAAAGTAAATCCCACTTTTCCAAAATACAATACTGATAAAATAATTCATCAACAAACAAAGCTAATGGTTTGGAATACAGATAGAAAAAAAAATTGAGAATATCAAAACTTACAAACGGTTAATGGAAAGAAAGGATTTAAAACACTACAAAAATGGAAAAAAATCATGGAAAAATATGAAGTAAATATTCAATAATCCAGAGACTCAGAAAAAGCATGAAACAGCAAAGGAAACAAGAAAAGCTTTGGTTCATTTTCCAATGATCTTGTCCAAAACCTAAATTTTAATGAACTATGATCCATGATAGGTTTGCATTGCTCATGGAATATAGTTTTTTTCTATGGTTTCACTTCCATAATTATTTAATGTTTTCTTCATTTCTCATACCTTGTGCGAAAGTTGTTTTCTTACATTCTTCACTTATCTCAAAATGTTTAAGTCAGTGCTCCATAAATAGAAAAACAAAAATTAACAGCTGCTCTACGGTTTCACTCTTGGCATCCCAAACCTAAAATGGATTTTAAAATTACTTCATGCACTTTCTAGAAAGTTGAGAATTGGTGCATTTTTAACATTGCCTACTCATTGGAATCTGTGTATTTAAAATAATCTGAGACTTAACTGCTCAAGGTGTGTTCTCTTTTCAGTTTCCCATTTTAACTTCCTCTTCTGAACGGATATGAAGGGCACCTGCCAGGGCAAATACGCACACTGGGCTTTAATCTAATAGTCATGTCTCAACTGCTGTTTTAAACACAGGCTTGCACAGGGAAACTGTTAGGGACTTGCTGGTGGGCCAACCTCGAGAGGACAGGAGAGGAGCTGAGGCCTGCAATAACTCAAAGAACACACTATGGAATTGATCCTCCATGTCCACGGAGGTGTATTTAGACCTCCCCTACTCCAGGACTCTTTCCCACCTCAGGTCTCACCCCAAGCCTCTATGCCTTGTAGTGAAACCCTACCCATTCACTTAATTGTGCTAGAGAGTAGTCCTTCAGTTCCCATCTAAGGGTCTACAGCTGCCCAGTATTTCAGTTTCTCTTGTCAGCCAGCTACCACTTTACATTAGGTAGTTTTCTGGACATTGTACTATTGAGGTCAAGTTGCTTTGGCACCCCTTCGGCCCAACCTACATGACTGCTAAGCCATTGGACAGTGTCTACATCAAAACACATTAAGACTTTACATAGTGCTAAAGCTTTCCTAATATCATACATCGATTATGTTCAGGTATGCACAAGGTACTCAGAGATATGAAATTGAATTTGTACCATTGTTGCTGAAAACTTGATTTTTGTTGATCATAGCTACCTTTGTAAATTGGCAAGACATTGAGTCACTAAAATTGTACACCATATTTTTGTTTTTGTTAACCCTTCAATATAGTTGACAGCCTACAAAATTGATCTGCATCTTTTCTTCAAAGGGACTCCTCAGTTTTTAGAAATTAATTTCGAATCACCCCAAATCAGACTGTAGAGATGAAAAAAAAATGAAATTACACAGAAGGATCCTAGTGAATAAATTCAAAATGTGCTTGAAATCCCTCTTTCCATTACTTTAAAAGTGACAGTAATTCATTTAAAATGTGCTAACATAGATTTGCAGAGAGAGGAATTTCAGACAAAGGAGCATATTCTGAAGTTCTGCCAGTGGGAAACTTCACCATACCAAAAATTGCGGTGATACTAAATGAAAACCTTGAACAGCACCAATGCTCAATATGTGTGGGGCCAATCAGGCAAATTTCAGTACTGGCCATGAAAACTCTGAAAAGTCATCCCTTAGCACTGTATATAAGCATCTCACAGTTGTGTTTCAATGCTCTGGATTTTAAGACTGGCACAGGTATTCTAACCCACTAATTCCCATAGTGCAACAATCCTCCTACAGTTGATTCACAGCTTTGGTGTCCACTACGACAAATCTCTGTGTTCTATAGCCTATCAAATATATAACAAAGGAATGGGCACAGGAGATGCATCTGGCACATTTATTTCACTATGAAGGTAAAAGGATACAATGAACACATACCATTGAGCTGTAGGGGGAGAAAAGCAATTATGGAGCATTTCATATCTGTATTATGGTGTTTTAATGCACTCATGCACACATAGACTCATGTCTGCTGTTGATACAATTGCAAATATTCTCAAATACTTCATCACTCATGTTCAGTTTAAAATATTGGGTAAGTCACTAAAACAATCCTATCAAAAATATATTTAGCAATGGTAAACAAACAAACTACATCTGATTAAATGCCAACTGTGCAAATCTTCTGCTTCTCTCAGCTGTCCGTTGCATCATCTAAGCATGCACATGGCATTTAATATCTTATGTGACAGCACGTAATTAAATAGGCAGAACTCACAAGTGCTTCAGTACTAATCTTGAGTTCTGATCTCCTTTGTCATGCTAGATAGGTAAAGCAGCTCATGTGTATAATCAGCAATGTATAATATTCCTTTGCTGGCTTTACTATTAACAAAGGTAAATTCTTCTAACAGTTCTTGAAGGATTTAGAACAAGCTATGAGAATAGATACCACATGCCTGTGGTGCCTCGGAATAGTGAGGAAGTTGATCAGAATGAAAAATTCTGTCCTTTGTGAACCATTGCTAAGTATTTTTACTGAACCACTAGTTTGAGTATCTTCCTATAGATATCACTTGTAACAGCTAGGTGTGTGCTAACAAACCTCTATCCACCAACTTTTGATTAAGACATCTGTGAAACCTCATTTGCCTAAAATTATTCACTTTCAAATAATTACGTCTTTTTTAATTTACAAAAACACAAACTTCTGCCAAACCAAGTATTAGTTAAAAACCAATACCAGGTTACCATTTGAATATTACAAAGTTCAGAGAAGAAATACATCCAATCTTTACATAACCAGTAAGCATTTTTCAGTATAAATTAATGCAAATTCAAATCGGGAACCAATATGTGCCATTCATTTACATCGAATAATTTGTATAATTGCTGACCGTCTTTAGCAGATCAAAAAAAAGGAGGAAATTAAGTTGACATCCATTGCAAAGCATGTATTATTAAACATTAGTTGCAAGATTTCTCTTCCATCTCCATGAATGGTATTCCCAAGTGGGATTCTGATTGCTGGAAAAGCTCATATACTTTGGAATGATGGTTAGAGGTTCTAGTTTTCCTTTGATTTTCTTTCTCCCCTCAAAACATGCGTTTTCTCTACTGGAAAATGTTTTATTTTCTTGGTGTAGTTGGAACTGAAATTTGTTTTTTGCACAGCAGGAGTATATTTTTACATTGATATTGATATTCTTTCCCGGTTCTTCTGTAAACTAACAAGGCAGAGAAAGTCTGTGCCAATAAAAGCATCCGTATGATTCCATTCTGTTATTCACGGTGTTTTGAGGACTTTCACTTGTACATTATTACTCCTGAAGGAGAGAGACAGAGAGAGAAAGAGAAAGATTTATTTGAAAAAGTTAACTCCAGTATTCAACTATCTTCAATTTTCACCACATGTCCATCCCCTGCGCCTTCTTCCTTGGCCACACTTTAAAGGTGATAGTCTGGATTGGTCTACAGTTGCAGAGGCATTCAATTTTTTTCACCAGGGTCACAGGACATTGATTCAAATTAGTTGATATTCACCCTCTTCAGTAAAAGCACTTTCCAGTTAAGCCAACGAATGCATCCCATTAATATGATAACCAAGTGAAGATAACTGTGCATGGATAGAACTATACAGTCACTGGTGCTCAGTACTATAGCCTGCATTTTTTTTATCCGCTAACGATATTGAGTGAGTCAATACTTTTAAAGTGAGCAAAAAACGTGGCAAATATTTATCTTTTAGGTAAAAGTAAATAAGTGGTTAACGGATCAGAAGTATTCAATGGAAAGCTGATGTATTCAATCACATTATTTGCCTCTTTTTTTTTTAGAAAAGATGTTGTCACTACTTAATATAGGGAAAAAGGGGGTTTCCACCGAATTAAGATTAATTGGTCTTTATCTGCATCACTTCATTTTGAGAGGGGTGTGTGTTAGGACTGCCCTTATCAACCCAGTTGTATTCTGAGTGCAGCCATTTCTTGCTTCTCGCAGAGGAGGTTGTCAGCATTGACTCTGCAAGGGCCGAACGTATAGCCAGTCACTTTGGCTTACGTTGTTGATGTGCTCGTCATGATCATCAGCCCAGCTGATAATACCAAGAGATATAGTGCATGGAGTCCTCTGCAAAAATAAATTGCGAAAAGGTGCTAGGCTCCTGATCAGTCAGAAGGGATGAACTCTCCATTGAAGGGACATCAAGCTCTTTAATTAGAGCACTACCCATTTCTTCTACTCATGAGTTTATCTTAGTCCTAAGGAGGAATCCTGGTCAGTGAACTACCAACAGCTGGAGGTCAAAGTCACCAACCAACTGGGACACCAGTCAGGACTGCTTGGAGTGTTGTCTGACAGGATCGTTTTTTGATCATAAACCAATTGATCACTGCCATGTTGTCATACTAGTTGGTCACTTTGCTCCCTTCTCTGTCGTTCATCACACTGGAGCAGAAAATGCTCATTGACTTCTTCTGGGACAAAAGGCATGTTGCTATGGAGGCTGCTACTTAGAGAGGGCACTCAGTTCTCGGTCCACCTTCACAGCCTCCTAGATGGTGTTCTCTGGCAACACATTTCCTCTGCCAGGTGCTGGGACTACTGGGATTTTAAGACTCAGACATGTTGGATGATGCCACCAGCTGTATGTGCCTGGTAATATCCAGTTTGCAGTCATAGCCATCCAGAGCCGAAAACAGTGGCATTGACTCCAAAGCCACTTGTGATGTCAAGGCAGCTCAAGCATAAGGTGAGCTTCCATCTGAACTGACCTCCATTTGGACAGAATTTCATGTTAACCCTTGTCCCATGATCACTCCCTCAAGATCCATGTCCAACAATTTCACCAGTCTCGAGGAATTTCATTCTGCAGAGGGTATTAGACCATGTGACAACAACATGTAGGAGTAAAGGTAGGCCATTCAGCCCATCAAGTCTGATTTGTAATTCAGTGAGATCACGACCGATATAAAGATCCTCAACTCCACTTTCCTGCCTTTTCCCCATAACCAGAGATCAACCAGATACTACATTCATGTATTTACAGGGCATTTTTATTTGCTGAAAAATTTGAGTTATGTAGTACTTCAAATAAAGCAGTCATGTAGCAGAAGGGCTTTTTTTGCACAATTAATTGATTCACATTAAGCAAATTCGAACAAGAGGAACGGACTGGAGGGAAAAATTTATTTTATTTACTTGTCTTATTTCACTTAATTTCCTTCTCAAACATTTCCAGTTACGACTGTAATCTTAAAGAATAATTTGCATTGCATTTATTTATATTTTTAAAATACTTTAAGCACCTGAATTACAGCAGTTCAAATGTTCTTTCTCTCAGGAAAAGATGTTCAAATATATTCATGTAATTTCCAAATGTATAGCCTCTAGTAATACACCCATTCTTATTGCTCTTTGCTGAGCTCACTCCAGAGAATCATTTTGAAAAGGAACTGAATAAAATGACACATAATAATAATGATATTGTTCACTAATGAGTTATACAGCATAGGAATACATATTTCACCTTATATAATAGTTCTTTTAATTTATTTTGGGATGTGGGTTTTAGTGGCTGTGCCAGCAGTTGTTGACCATCCTTAGTTCCCTTTGACAATGTGATGGTGAGCTGCTTCTCGAATCACTGCTGTTCAGCGTTGGGTAATGGGGAGAGAAGAATTCCAGCATTTTGACCCAGTGACAGTGAAGGCGATATATTTCCAAGTCAGGATGGTGAGTAGCTTGAAGAGGAATTTGCAACTGGTGGTATTCACCCGCATCTGCTACCCTTGTCCTTCTACATGGTAGTGAGGTCAGTGAATGTTGAGGGGCTGTACTGGAATGCAATATGCATACTATTGCTTCTGATTCATGGAATCCCTACAGTGTGGAAGCAGGCCATTCGGCCCATTAAGTCCACGCTGCTTTGTTGGCTCAGTTAAAAGTAAGTTAATGCATATAGAAAAAGAAATTCTCAACCAATACTAAATGTGCTTAGTTTTCAAAACTGGATTTTTTTTCCAATTCATTCTTGAGATATGGATGTCACTGGCTAGGCCAGCATTTATGAGTTAAGAGTCAACCACATTGCTGTTGGTCTGCAGTTACATATAGGCCAGGCCAGGTAAGGACAACAGGTTCCTTCCCCAAAATATTTTAGTGAACTAGATTTTCATTGAATTCAAATTCCATCATTTGCAATGGTGGGATTCAAACCCAGGTCTTCAGAATGTTAACTGGGTTTCTGGATTAATAGTCAAGTAATAATACCACTTGATTATTATCTCCTCACAATGCGAACTAAAAGATGATTCTAGGCAGGAAAATGGCAGACAGAATTTAATCCAGAGTAACATATTTGGAAAGGATATCCAAGGCAAGAAAAAAAAAGTGATAAATGGTTATATTGTCAGAAGTGTAGGGAAACAAAGTAACTTTGGAGCAGATGTCAACCTATCTTACAACTTCAAGAATTGGTGGATAAAGTGGCTAAGTAAGGCACAGGGGCATATTTTGTTAGCCAATGCCTAGCACACAATAGCTCAGATGTTATGCTAGAATTGTAAAAAATACTATTAATGTCACAGCTCAAGTTAAGTTCTGGTCACTGCATTATATGAAGGATGTGATCACATGGAAAAGGATACAGAGACTTACAAGGAACATTGCCAGAGAATTTTAGTCACAAGGAAAGATTTGATTGACTTGGGATTTTTTCCTTTCGAACAGAGAAGACTGGGGCGCGGGGGGTTGGTTAATAGTGAGGTGTACATTTAGGAGGAGTGAGAAGGTTCAGAGCAAGTTCAGGAGACATTGTTTCACTCAGAGGGTGGCTGGGGATTTGGAGTAGATGGTTGGAAATGGTGATAGGTAGAGAGACACTTGCTGCATTTAAAACATATTTCAATGTGCTTTCAAAGTGCCACGACTATGGGCCAAGAGTTGGAATAGGGTTCTGCTGGATAGATTTTTATTAGTTGGGAAAGAAATGATGGGTCGAAAACCACCTTCTATGCCATAAACGTTCTACATTTCTAAGGCGAAATGATTTGCAAGAAATAAAGAGAAAAATGGTGACCTCCATTGAGAACAATAAACAATCATATACTGCACTGTACCTTTGATTCCTTTGCATTTTGCTCTGTTTCGGGCTCCGATTCTTTATAAACCACAGCTTTTGTTACGAGCATGTCGGGGTGTTGCTGTTTCACTTCCTTAATTGCAAGAGCCAGAGCCTAGAGTAGACAGTACAGTTACGAGGGGAACATAGATTTGGTTTGTAGATTGCATTGAAAATGTGCCTTCCTGGCTGATGAAAAGGGAATTATAGCAACACCATGATATTTAATGATTTCCTAGTGCTATCTGGTACAAAAGGGTCATCGTCAAACAGATGATCGCACAATCTTACTTAAAGTTAGTCTTAAAAATTCACATTATCCTTGAATTTATCCTGAAACAAAAATCAGGTAAGCAGGGAGTGAGGTAAGCAGCAAATCCTGTTCCAACAGTACAGAGAGGATCTGATGTCCAAATCAATCCATCTCATTTGCATGCCAACTGCCCAACTATGACATGCAGGGATGGAATTTCAACTAGTAAGGTGGTTCAGGACACCAACTATGAGTGTTACCGGAGGACATTTCCCTGGGAAGCAGTCTGTGTAAGTAGCTTCATGCTCCTGCCTGAACTGTCGACTCGCCTGCTCCTCAGATGCTGTCTGACCTGCTGTGCTTTTTCTAGCTCCACTCTCTACTCTCGAGTATCTGCAGTCCCCACTATCTCCAACCTACTCCATTCACCTACTGGTTTCAGGCAGGAAGGGAGGGAATTTATGTAAAAGGGGCCAGACAGTTAACATTTCACAGGCCTCAAACTGTCAAGTTCGGGATCCTTGAACCCACTTCACCAATCAGGAGTTAAAAATGTCTGTAGAGCTGGAAAATTAGATAATGATGTTAACGTAGTGAGCTGGTGCAGGCACAGAGAATTAAAGGCTACCTTCTGCACCAGATCACTTCTGCGATTCTGTGAAATTGATGTTAATCATGAACCCCAACAATTTCAAATGTTTCATGTGTGACTCAAAATTTTTACATTTGCATCATTTGCCCACAATACTGTAGTAAGAATTGCGCTGACCACCATGATGACCATTTAATTGTTTGATTTAATCACACAGGATGCAACCTCATATTTGGAAGCTATTGAGCATAAACTCAGTACACAAAGGTGTACAATAAGAACATGACTTTTCAAAAAGAAAATAGAAGCTAACCATTCAGTCCCTTAAGGCTCCCCTGTCCTTCAATACAATTATGGCTCATCGCTTCCATGTTCCAACCTAATCCCCAGAACCTCTTCTTCCTCATGAGATGAAAAATCTTGTAGATCTCTGTATTGAATATTTTCAATGGTGGAATATTTAGAGTCTCTTGGAGCAGTGAAAATCTCAAGATTCACAACGCACTGAGGGAAGAAATGTCTCAATCTCTGTTAAATGATTGACCTCTTGTCTACTGCAGTAAACTCAGAGGGAACAAATGGTAATGCTTAGAAATGAATGTAGTAGATTTGCTGGAATTCCATTTTGAGGAACACAAGTTGGACCAGTATGTGTGACATTCACAGGTTCTACTGGTCTTTTGGGATATATAACATAGAACAGTTCAGCACAGGAGAAGGGCCTTCAGCCATCATGAATGCACTGACCATGATGCCAGACCAAACTAATCCCATCTGCCTGCACATGGTCCTTGTTCATCTATTTCCCGCCTGTTCATGTGTCTGCCTAAATGCGTCTTAAACATTACTATCGTATCTGTTTCCACCACTCTATCGGCAACACGTTCCTATCACCCTCTTTTAAAAAAAAACATGTTTCACACATCACAGAATCCCTACAGTGTGGAAGGCGGCCATTCGGCCCATTGAGTCCACACCGACCCATGCTTTTGTAAAAGTAATGTTACAATGTACATAAAATGACGCAAAATGGTTTCGTACCTGGTCTTGGTCAACGTCAGCATCACCTGTGATGATGATTCTTTTCTCAATCCTGGTTTCTGAAAATCCTCCTTTCACTGACTGGATACACAATAAATCCCATTTGTTAGCATCACTTGTAAGTTCAGAAGAAAAAAATTGCTTTGCAAGCCTAAACCTTAGCAGTGCGGACTATCCTAAATGGAGACTGCACATGCTCAACATGAGGCAAGTATGAAGTAGCTGCACATTTTTCTGATCAACAGTGTTCAGACTCTCAAACATGGCACCTAGTTTCCAAGCGTGTCAGACTCTCAGCTGATTGAAGTAAAATCATACCACGTTTAGAAAATGAACACGAAAGATACATTAATTCTGACCTCACATTATTCCCACAGTAATGACACTGTTTCTCTTTGTTCGTGGCTGAAGTTTAATGTTTGTGTAACAGTTTGGTTACTATTTTATTGTTGACCATAGATTTCTATCAGTTTGGCTCTGTGGGAACTCTCTTGTTTCTGATACAAACATTTGTGGGTTCAAATAAAGGGGAAAGGCTGTGGATGCTTGAATTCTGAAACAAACACAGATCACTGGAGAAATTCAGGAGGACTAGCAGCGTCCGTGGAGAGTTATTGTTACAAATCTAGTCGGACTCTGCTTCAGCACCTCTGACCTGAGGTTCTTCAGCATTCTTGTTGTTTGATCCAGGTCTTTAACATGCCATATGTGTGTCATTTATCAGTGAATATATGGATACAATCGACACATTTACTTTGACATAAGATGGAATCTGGAGTTTACATGATGTCTTGTGGTTTCTATACAAAGATTAATTCATCTTGAGAAGATAAGTAAAGCTTGGATGTTCTTGTGGTGGAACCATCCTTGAAGAGACATCAGAACGCAAAATCACTTGGGGAATTTACACAATAGTATGTGGATGTTTACAATTGCTCAAAGGCAATGGTTAATCGTAGACTCAGCGTCTGGACATTTCAAACCTAACAAAGAAGGTTGTGAAAAAAAACCCATTTAATTGCCTACATTTTGGGTGTTCTGCAAATACGGATCTTTCCTTCCTTTCGACTTAAACAGACTGCTCGTTTTGTCTCTGTTCTTCAAAGTCACAACTCTCAAAATTTTAAGGGACTCCTTCTCAAAATGTCAACTGAAACGAAAGGAAAAAGGGCGGGAGTTATCCCACCACCTCTCCATCTGAAACAGGCAAACAATTCAGACTGACATTTCAGTGCTGTGCTGCAGAGGTGCTGCATTGTCGGAGGTGTCATTTCTTGAAAGAGATGCTAAAATGAGGCACTCTCTGTTCCAGTGGCTCAGGCAGTGCAAACAAAATGTCAATCCAAAATTTTAAGAATAGAAAATCATCTTGGGTCACATTTAATCCTAAACCAATGCTCCTAAACTGATTACCCATCAGTGCTCAGCACACTTTCATGATCAATTTGCTTATGTAACATAACCACCACTGGGTGCTTGGAGCTATGTTTGCGATTTTATATTTTTGCGCACGAGAAAAGGGCAGATTGAAATATAGATGATTCGCCAGAAACTAATTTATTCAGTCTTAATGTGGAGGTGTTGGTGTTGGACTGGGGTAGACAAAGTCAAAAGTCACACGACAGCTCAACAAAAGTATTTGAAACTGCAGGTCTTCGGAGACCTCACTCCTTCTGGACTATAACCCGTCGCTGTGTGATTTTTGACTTTAGTCAGTCTTACACATTGATTGCTAATGGCTGTTACATGTATCCATTCTCTGTCATGAAGTTCTTTTTGATGATTGAGTCCCAATGTGGAAATGCTCAACTAGCTGTGGAAGCTGCAGGTAACCAACTGGTGAACTGCATTCTAAGATGAAGTCTGACCTGGAAATTCAACAATGCAGAAGTTGGATATGGGCGGATGAAGGATAAATCCGTATTTGCAGAACACCCAAAAAGTAGACAGAATTAAGTGTTTTTTTTCCCACACCCTTCTTTGTTAGGTTTGAAATGTCTAGATGCTGAGTCTACGATTAACTATTGCCTTTGAGCAAGTGTAAATGTCCACATACCATTACGCGTAAATTCCCCAAGTGATTTTGCCTTCTGGTGTCTCTTCAAGGACGATTCCACCACAGGAACATCCACACTTTAATTACCTTCAGTAGGGATGTAGCAGGGATCAGTTTGATATAAGGAGCTGTACGTTCCTGCATGGTCTCCAAAACAGACAATGGCTTGACTCTGGATTAGGTGGCTATGAGTTACATCAAATGTGATGTTTCTGAAGACAAACAATTAAGCTGCTGCCTCTAGAAGCCCATGTAATGAGCGTTGGTCACTGGATTCCAGGTGGTCAGAGGTCTATTCAGGATGAGTATGCCATATTTCAGAACAACCAGGGCAGTTCGTCTGCTGTCCAGGCCAATTTTTCTCATAACCAAACAAAATTAGAAACAGATAAACTGACCACTTAATGACTGCTTGCACAGGATCTGTTTACCCACAACTTAGTTACTGTGGTAAAAATAAGGAAGAGGGATATCGAATACTGAGGTATTATGGCAATCATTTATAAGTACCGTTATGAGGCTAGAATGATAGAACAAAAAATGTTGGACTGGAAAATAAATGGATTAAGACAAAAGATACATTTATGGAGTTGTATTCCGATGGTGGCTTACTCGTGGGATATCAACAGGCAACAGACAGGCAGCTCAGCAGATCTTGGGAGCCACAGTGAGAGAAATGGAAACTAAATTGAAGGTGAGTCTGTACAACACACTGATACAATATTGTGGACAACTCAAGTTGCTATCCTGAAAATAGGATGTCCATGATTAAAAGCAATGTGACCTATTTAAGAAAACTGCATTTTGAGAAGAGATTAGAGAGCCTGAGATTCTTTACTCTGGAGAAGAGAATACTTAGAAGATAATTTATTTTGTCCCCATGATACTCAAAGGGTTGATAAGACTCAGTGTGACAAAGTGATACAGCAAAAATCCTTAATCGGCAATTATATCTTATAAATCCACTGCAAAAGTCTACTTTAGTTTTTAGTGTACCACAAAACAAAATATTGGTTGTACATCCAGCTTGGGTTACAACAAGTTTAATTCATTCACACTCAGCACAATTAACTGCTTTTTCAGGGCATAAGTTCAGGAAATAGATTTGATTGCAAAATATTATTCCTGAAACACACTAATAGTCTTGGGAACAGAGTATATTAAAAGAAATTAAATTTAATTTTGTTGCTGAAACGGGGCCCTGGTCATAAACAATGGTTCGGGGCCTTACTTTATTTGTCAGCTTTCTTTAAAGACCATTCATGTGATATTATGAGTTTTCTGAGTTGACAAGCATCAATGGTCCAATTCTCAAAGTATTCTATCACAGGGAGTGAACACTACCACTATACTTTACCTCTGCTGGACTTTTAACAAATCAAATATTTGGTTGTGGAAGCAGAAACAAGACTTTCAGAGTATAATCTCAAAAAAAGGAATGTGAATCTTTTCAGCTGATAAAAACAAGAGTTAAAATGAATACTCAAGGTCATAACTTCCAGTTCACCATTTCTTGCCAAAAGTAAAGTGCTATCATTAACAAATGTTCTTGGACTTTAGTTAATAGCTTTGTTTGCATAGCCTTGGGCACAGTCTCAATGTAAATTGTCTGTCATCAACAGTGTTACCTTGGTGATATGAGTAGTGGTTGATGTGGATATGGTTTCAGAAGTCACAGACTGAGAGCTTGTTACATTTGTAGCTCCACTGCCACTGTCCACCTGAAAAACAAGTAAAACACACAGGATATCAGATTGTAAAAGAGAGAAACAATAATCTAGTCATCTTGGAAATTGCTTATCTAACATTCAGCAACTTACAAATGATGTGGACACAGTTTCCGAGATGACACTTTGTGAACTTGTTACAGTTTCATTTGCCAGATCTGGGATATTGGTAACCTTCAAAAGAAAACAAAATAGCACAACTCATGTTAGTTGGGTGTTACAACACTAAAAAAAGCCCAACTTCTGATTACCTTCGAACAAATTCACTGAATGTGTGTTGCCTCTGCGGAGCTATTCTCAAAACTCAGGCACCAGCTAGTGACTAATATTCCCTGAGTGAATGATTGTCAGATTTATTTAACATGTGAATATCATTATTGTGTGCCAACAAACATGCCTGAAGAAAGCTACATTAGCAAAAGCGAATATGGTCCCAAAAATAGAGTCAAGGAGCTAGAAAAGCACAGGGGGCTAGAAAAGCACAGCAGGCCAGACAGCATCTGAAATTCCTGATGAAGGGCTTTTGCCCGAAACGTTGATTTTCATGCTCCTTGGATGCTGCCTGACCTGCTGTGCTCATCTAGTACTACTCTTATCTCCAGCATCTGCAGTACCCACCTCCGCCTAGATGATCCCAAAAATACCCAAGTCAACAATATAATGAAGAGTAGCAATTTAAAAAATATATTTTCAAATTTGATAAAGGTATATGGAACGTATTATTCAAATCCAAGATTGTTCTATTGCTGCATTTCCCAGCTTTATTTTATGTGGGGTGCAATTGGATAATGCCACATTTATATTATTAATAGTCGATGTTACATTACAGACATGAGCCACTCAAAAAGAAATTACTCATTTACGTGTCATCCTTCTGAACTTCAGGACCTACCAAAGCATTTCACAACCTTCTGTTTTTAAGTACAGTCACTTAAGCACAGTGAGGAAATGTAGCAGCTAATTAGCACACAGAATGGCCTCACAAGCAACAATGAAATCATCTTGTTTTTCTGAGAGATGTTGGGGATAAATATTGAGGAGGACACTGTGAAAGGGTGGCATGGTGGCTCAGAGGTTAGCATTGCTGCCTCACAGCACCAGCGACTCACATTCAATTCCAACCTCGGGCAACTGTCTGTGTGGCGTTTGCACATTCTCCCAGTGTCTGTGTGGGTTTCTTCCGGGTCATTCAGTTTCCTCCCACAATCCAAAGATGTGCAGGTTAGGTGAATTGGCCATGCTAAATTGCCCATAGTGTTCAGGGATGTGTAGACTAGATGCATTAGTCAGGGGTAAAAGTAGAGTAGAGGGGAATGGGTCTGGGTGGGTTACTCGTTGGAGAGTCAGTGTGGACCTGTTAGGCCAAGTGGCCTGTTTCCACACTGTAGGGATTGTAAGTAAAACCTTATTTTTCTTCTTCAAATAGTTCCATAGGACTTTCCATGCCACTTAAGGCAACAGATAATCTTGTCAAAAATCTTGGTCCTAGATTACATGTTTAAATTAATCTGACGTCAATGAAATTGAATATCAGGTGGGGATTTATCGCCAGGGAATGGTGTTGACATAATTTTCTGTAGTACCATACATGTGCGAGGTGCAGCATTTTGGGAAAGCAAACCTTATACACTTAATGGTAAGGTCCTAGGGAGTGTTGCTGAACAAAGAGACCTCAAGTGCAGGTTCATAGCTCCTTGAAAGTAGAGTCGCAGGTAGATAGGATAGTGAAGAAGGCGTTTGGTACGCTTTCTTTTATTGGTCAGAGCACTGAGTATAGGAGTTGGGAGGTCATGTTGCGGTTGTAAAGGATGTTGGTTAGGCCATTTTTGGAATCCTATCGGAAGGATGTTGTGAAACTTGAAAAAGTGTTCAGAAAACATTTACAAGTATGCTGAAAATGTGTTGCTGGAAAAGCGCAGCAGGTCAGGCAGCATCCAAGGAACAGGAGAATCGACATTTCGGGCATAAGCCCTTCTTCAGGAATGAGGAAAGTGTGTCCACCAGGCTAAGATAAAAGGTAGGGAGGAGGGGCGTTGGAAATGCGATAGGTGGAAGGAGGTCAAGGTGAGGGTGATAGGCCGGAGTGGGGTGGGGACGGAGAGGTCAGGAAGAAGATTGCAGGTTAGGAAGG
>NC_057729.1:39220833-39266060 GCF_004010195.1 Chiloscyllium plagiosum | reverse complement strand
TTCCATATCCGCCAAAGATTCACCTGCACCTCCACACACATCTTTTACTGCATCCGCTGCACCCGATGTGGCCTCCTCTATATTGGGGAGACAGGTCGACTACTTGCGGAATGTTTCAGAGAACACCTCTGGGACACCCGGACCAACCAACCCAACCGCCCCGTGGCTCAACACTTCAACTCCCCCTCCCACTCCACCAAGGACATGCAGGTCCTTGGACTCCTCCATCGCCAGACCATAGCAACACGACGGTTGAAGGAAGAGCGCCTCATCTTCCGCCGAGGAATCCTCCAACCACAAGGGATGAACTCAGATTTCTCCAGTTTCCTCATTTCCACTCCCCCCATCTTGATTCAGTCAAATCCCTCGAACTCAGCACTGCCTTCCTAACCTGCAATCTTCTTCCTGACCGCTCCGTCCCCACCCCATTCCGGCCTGTCACCCTCACCTCGACCTCCTTCCACCTATCGCATTTCCAACGCCCCTCCCCCAAGTCCCTCCTCCCTACCTTTTATCTTAGCCTGGTGGACACACTTTCCTCATTCCTGAAGAAGGGCTTATGCCCGAAACATCGATTCTCCTGTTCCTTGGATGCTGCCTGACCTGCTGCGCTTTTCCAGCAACACATTTTCAGCTCTGATCTCCAGCATCTGCAGTCCTCACTTTCTCCTTTACAAGTATGTTGCCAGTGTTGGAGGATTTGAGCTATAGGGAGAGGTTGAATAGGCTGGGGCTGTTTTCCCCGGAGCGTCAAAGGCTGAGGGGTAAACTCAGAGGTTTATAAAATCATGAAGGGCATGGATAGGATAAATAGACAATGGCTTTTACCTGGGGTGGGGAGTCCAGAACAAGAGGGCATAGGTTTAGGGCGAAGGGGGAAAAAATATAAGAGAGACCTAAGGGGCAAATTTTTCACACAGAGGGTGGTGCCTGTATGGAACGAGCTGCCAGAGGAAGTGGTGGAATATTTAAAAGGCATCTGGATGGGTATATGAGTCGGAAGGATTGAGAGAGATATGGGCCTAGTGCTGGCAAATGGGACTAGATTGAGTTGGGATATCTGGTTGGTATGGACGAGGGTCTGTTTCCGTGCTGTATATCTCTATGTCACATTTTATCCACAGTTCATGACCATCTTTAACAGTCTATCATCCAACGTAAATTTTCAGATAGAAGATTCAGGAATATGACAACAATAGGAGCATGGCTTTGAAGGCCTCCCAACACAGGAAAATGAAGCAGGACAAACCAGCAGTCATGAAATAGAAGGGTAAATAGAACTAATTACCTTCGACATTATTGACGAGAATACCAAGGCTCATTCACAAATGGTTTTGGCATGTGGGCTGTGTTTGAACACCTGCTAGAACTCTAGATGTACTGAGTAACAAAGTCAGGACACTTGGGTGGAGGATAAACGCTATTGTGGTGTTTTGCCCCTGAGGGAAAAGTTCCAGCACAGGTATCAAATTTTACTTTGGATTTAATTCTTCCAACACAAAACGGTTTTACATTTCATTCAGTGCTCACCTCCACCCCGATAATGATTACTGTCTGACCTCAATTAGGAAGAAACAAATAAGCTCCGAATACCTGGGTTTTGGTGATTGACTTTGTCTCAATAGGTGAAGATGTTTCTTTGGAGGAAGTTTCCCTTTTTCCAGTGGGTACATCACTTGGCAGTCCAGTTTTTGTTTTCATTATATCCTGTAAGATTGTTGTTTTTAAAATGAAATTGTTTACTTTGGTTACACTTGATTTACCTACACAGCCTTTAGCATTAGAAAATATTTCTGCATTACTTACTTCTGCTGGGCCTGAAGCAAATTCAAAATGCATTCAATACCACAAATATTCTTCTCCAGTAAAATACATTTCTATTATGACTTAAATATAATTTTTTTGCTTGTGAGAGTACTACTTTTCCATGCGATTTTAAACAGAAGTAAATACAAAGGTTTGAAATTAACTAGTCACTTAAAAGTCCAATTCCAATCCTGCCTTTTTGTGTAGGCAAAACCCAATTGTTACCAATGTTGAATTGCACACACCCTCCCCACCCAATGACTGAAACCCACCCACTGGAGAATGGAACAAGGTTCCTAGCAATAGATCAGGCAGTATGTGCTCTATCACTAATGTGAAATTCTCCCTCCTGTAATGACAATAACCAGACGGTCAGAGCTGGAGCCCTAAGGAAGGCTAAACCCCTACACAATGTGGCCTGACAGATGTGGTTCTTTAGTGGGTGCCTCCATCTAGAGCAGCCTGCTCTTCTTTCTACCTAGGTTGGCAGTGCCCATCTCTAATGGTGAGGTTGCTGGTCTTTCTGTACAGGAGATCCTCTAGCCTTGGGAGACCATTCACTATCCTTAAATGGATGAGTCTTCCAAAGGCAGCCTCTTAATTGGTGAGCTCCTCCAAAATCTCTTCCAGTGTCCTGCCATTGGAACGTCTATGTTCCCAATGTCAGGGTTGGGATCCTGGAATGAAAATTCAGCCCAACACTTAAAACAGGATAGGATTTGGAGAATTTGAGTACGCTTACCACACAAATAACGGAGGGGTTAGAAGACGACCAAACAACAATCCACATTCATGCATATTAAACATACAGCAACAAAAATACAACAGCAATCTCTTAAAGGAGTCACTTGTTTCTATTTACCATCATTAAATTCCTGACCAATCAGCATTAAATTTTGAAGCTTATATTAATTCCTAAATAATGTATCTATTATTGGTCGGGTGGCTTCCTAGCAGCTCTAAATGTGATAATCCAAATTCAATCTTTGATTAGTAATACTTTTCCATAATATATTAAGTAAGAGCAAACTTTTAGTCTATAGTTAAAAAAAACTAACAATCTTGATAAGCAAAAGGATCTAGGTTATTGATAAATCAAAAAGTAAACTTTTTATATCCAATTTGAAGTTTTCATCTCCTTTAACAGAGACAGCACTGTTGTAAGCAATGTGCTACCTTTATTCAAGACCTCTGCTGTTATACATTCCAGTTTGGATAGGATCACATGTCATTTCGTTTATTCAATACAAACATTTCTGTTAATAAGCACATGCTCTAATGATAGTGTACGTTCAGTTAGACAAATTAAACGTTTTATTGCATTCACAGGCAAAACTAAAGAAACTATTTTGTTAAATGATCAAATCAGAAAATCTGAGTCATAATAAAAAGTATTCAAATTAATACACAGGTCAGTCAGCATCTGTAAGCAGAAATTACAGGTTACGACATTACAGATGAACAGCGAAACGCGTACACGTAGAATGGTAATGTGTCCTTTTTCTTTACACATGTTGGCCATCTTACTTTAGCTCCAACAAATTGTTTTCAAACTTATAGAAACACATTCTTTCCAAATTTACCATGCTTTAGTAAATGGACTGTGGTTGACTTTGAGGAACCAGCAGGTGGTGGGGTGGTTACAGTTTTACACACACGGACAGGTGAAATGTAGAAGGTGGAGACATGCATTTGATTTCCTAAATGGTGTTAGATTACCTCCTGTTGAGGTTTTTCTTCAGAGTTTTCAGGTTCATGGTCAATGCTCTTCTGCTGGTCCTCTCCATCCTCTTGAGCAGGCTCTCTTTCAGTACTTTTCTCAGGCAGGGTGTTGACATTAACTTCAGAGGTGGCACTATCTGTTCTTTCTTGTTTAGACATCTTTGTTTGAGTTGGTAACTTTTTCACTTCTAACATTCCATCTACTTCCTCAACTTTATCTGGTACTGCAAATTCTTTCTCAGCTTCAATATTTCCTGACGAATTTAGCGGGACGTTTGAATGTTTGTGGCCTGCTTCCACACCTATCTCCTTTGTCACCAACGGCTGGGTCACAAGTTCTTGCATCTGCTCCATGACTTCTTCAGATTCTTGTTTGGTTACCATGGACCTTCTTTGCGGTTCCTGCTTTGCTTCAGTGTTCTGAGCAAGAAAGAATGGTGAAGATCAAGGTGGTAAGGATTGAAAAGTAACATCTTTTGGAATGTGAATGTTAGAGGAATTTGGAAGATGGTCAAAAAAAATCCAAAACATGATCATGAATGCACAGTTTAAATGACACATGGATATTATGGAGAAATAAATGAATTTAAGGTCTAAGCAGGTTGTTAATTAATTAAAATCAACAACCTGGGATTTGCCAGATTCTTCTTCGTATAGTTTATGTGGAGATAACGGCTCCTGTAAAATGAAAACATGTTCTCAAAATAATGGCACATCTGTTTTTGATATTTGAGATAGGAGCAGCATATTTGTGAAACCTCGGATGTGTTTCTGATGAGGCAGGTACATTTGATTACAATAGAGCAATGTTAAACACTGAATAAATTAAACAGGCAATGAGCAAAAAAAAATTTTAAAAGTTTGCAATACCAAAAGTGAGATGCCAAAAAAACCTCCATTATGACAAGCCTTTTAAATCATATATAAATGTGAAGTTTAGCAAGGGTTCAACACCTGTGAAGTAACAGTATTTTCGAACGTCTCTCCTTTTACTGGTGATTTCCCTGGAGATTTTGAAGCTTCCTGTGAGGGTTTTACTTCCCTGTCTTCCAAGGCACATTCAAGAGCAGGAGGTTTAGTCTAAACAGACAAAAGCATTAGTTAAAAGCTGAATGGGAGAATTCGGAAAGCAGTCTTCACTGTTAAATGGCACAGCTGCATAACAGTTTGGGAGCTAGCACCACAGCAATAGCAGGAAATCAGCCACAAACAATTCTTTTGACAGGCATTAGTATGCTTCAAAGGAAAGAGCAGAAAAGTGAAGAGAAAGGAAATAAACTAAGCAAGGGGAAGTCACTTTTTCAGAGTATCCAAATGCAACTTTCTAGCAATATGAGAAAAGCATTGACTTTTTTTTGTGGAGGCAGTTCAACAGTTGCCTCGACAGATTGCTCTCATTGTTCTCAATGGCCAATTTTGCCTAGGTTGATTGACATTTGCAGTTGCAAAACTTCAAATAATCTAAACAAAAAAGGAAGCAAATTAACAGATCGAATACAATGCTCCGCAGTTAGCAATACATATGGCTAAAACATAAAATAGCAGTTTATAAATAAGCTCATTTCAAGCTATGTAAACTTGTATGATGTAAAATGCCATTTGACAAAACATGCTGGAACAACGTTTCCTTGTGACAATTCATATGAAGAGTTACCATTGCTTCTGTCAATTCCACTTCACAGCCTGAATCCGGAGATCCAACTTCAGAAACCTGTGCCGCATGCTCAAACGCTTTAATGGGCTTTTTTGAGCAAGTATTTTCTCCCAATTTCAATTCAAAATAGGATATTTTATCCTTCAGGGTAGCTGAGCCCATATCATATACTTCTGCATATTTCTCTTTAAGTTTGAAGGAAGAATAAATTTCTGTCCCCTCCTCTGATGGATTTGGAAGTTCTCTGCCACACTTAACTATTGAGCTCTCCTTTTCAGGCTTGAAAATGTGTTTTAAAGGATCTATTTTTGGCACAGCTTCAGGAGGTCCTTTTGTGATCTTTACGTACTCATGTTGGGTGTGTTTAATGGATACAGGCTCAATCGACTTTGATGAAAGCATAACCACTGTTGATGGTTTGAGTTTAGATAATTCATTGACATGTGAATATTCTGCTTTAATGATTAAATCTGCGTCCGACAACTCAAGATCAGGTGAATTGGGTTCAGATGATTTTTCCTGAGAACATTCTATTTGAGATTCCGACCTGGAGTCTATTTTGTCATTCACAAAAAATAATTGATTAGATTGATCTTGGGTTGCATCTAATGACATTTCAGAGGATACTAAGCTGTCAAGTTCCAGCAAGTTCTTAGATTTTGAATAATCCAGGTCTGAAGATATATCTGCAGAAAAGTGCATGGGTACTTCAGATTTATCTCTCTCTGTCACTAGGAAATGATCTTTTGATTCTTTTCCTTCAATTGATTGAGGTACAGATTTAGCAGAATCATTGGCATCACTCTGGCGAACTGGCTTGAGTATTTTATCATCCTTTGGCAAAAAGGATATCAACTCTTCACTATCATGCGTCGTTCTGGGCTTTGGCTTGCTTCCATCCTGCGTTCTACACGGCTTTGGCTCACTCCCATCCTGCGTTGTACTCTGCTTTGGCTCGCTCCCATCCTGCGTTGTACTCTGCTTTGGCTCGCTCCCATCCTGCATTGTACTCTGCTTTGGCTCGCTTCCATCCTGCGTTGTACTCTGCTTTGGCTCGCTTCCATCCTGCGTTGTACTCTGCTTTGGCTCGCTTCCATCCTGCATTGTACTCTGCTTTGGCTCGCTTCCATCCTGCGTTGTACTCTGCTTTGGCTCGCTCCCATCCTGCATTGTACTCTGCTTTGGCTCGCTTCCATCCTGCGTTGTACTCTGCTTTGGCTCGCTCCCATCCTGCATTGTACTCTGCTTTGGCTCGCTTCCATCCTGCGTTGTACTCTGCTTTGGCTCGCTTCCATCCTGCGTTGTACTTTGCTTTGGCTCGCTTCCATCCTGCGTTGTACTTTGCTTTGGCTCGCTTCCATCCTCCGTTCTACACGGCTTTGGCTCGCTTCCATCCTGCGTTCTACACGGCTTTGGCTCGCTTCCATCCTGCGTTCTACATGGCTTTGGCTCGCTTCTCTCCTCCTCTTGCCTTGGTGCTTCATGGTCTCCTATGGAACATGGCTTTGAATTCCCTGAATCATTTGATAGGAGGCATTCTTCAGACTCCTTTTCTGAGGAGTCCCTTGACTCTTCTTTGTCCCATCTTGCAGTGCATGGCTGCAACACATTGGCATGCTCTTGAAAAATATAAGGTTTTGACTGTTCTTCAGCTTTATAAATTTCAGTAACATCCGACTGCAAAATCCCTTTGTATTCAGCTTGTTCGATTGGTGTTATCTGGACTTCCTTTTCAACCATTTGGAGAATGAATTTGGACTCATATTTCACTTCAGCTTCAAAAATAGACTTAGACTCTTCTTGGCCAGTCACTTTTGTTGCATACTGTTTCTCTAAGAAATTTAAATTGGACATCTTCTCTTCATTTGATTGTGATTTGCCTTTATTGATCACAAAGTGAATTGGCACACTCTCTTGATCATTCATTTGGAAAGTTGTTTTGATGTTCTCTTTCTTCTCTTGGTCATACGTTTGAGAATCTATCTTTCGTACTTCTTGCTTGCCTACCTGAGCATCCGGATCTATCTTTTGGTCAGCTATTGGAGATCCTGGTTTGGATTTGTTATTATCCAGTGGGAATATTGGCTTGGAATCTTTTTCGTGGGCTTTAGACTTGGCTTCATCACTTCCAGAGGAAATAAGCTTAAACTGTTCTCCACTGGTTGTGAAAGCCAACATAGGCTCTATCTCTTCAGGTGCTTTGGAATCGGATTTTGAAGACTCCTTTCCAGTATCTACTGAATCTTGTACAGACGGAAATTTGGTGACGATAACAGCTTCTTCAGAAAGTGCTTTATCTTCAGAGATTACCTGCTCTTTATCCAAAATGTTCTCAGTTAGGACTTCTTCAGGTTCAGCTGGATATGTCTCAGGAACCTTTTGTTCATCTGACTCCATTAACTCTGAGCTATTCAACAGAGAAGGTATTGTCCTTTTCTCTGAATCAGTTTTTGAAGCATCTTCTTGTCGAATAGCTGACGAGTCACATATTTCTTCAAGCTCTGGAGATTCATCCTCACATGACTCATCTTTGTGAAATTCTTCTTTTATAAGCTCCATTTCAGGAGAAGATAGTTCTAATACAATTTGCCTTTTGTCACAAACAAGTGATATAGCCTCAACTGCTTCTTCTTCTTTGGATTCTGTTCTGTCACTTTTGTTTTCAACTACAACTAGTTCTTCTAGCCTAGAAGCTCGTCTTTCTATTATAACCCATTCCTCAGAGCCCTACATTTCAAATATAAAAACTTGTCAACATCACAGTAATGCATGAACAGGCACATTGCAACAGACATGCACTTCACTTTTCTAGACTATTGTAAAGTAAAAAAAAATTCTCATAACTAGATGAGGTGAAAACTTTCTTCATATATATTTTGTAACTATATAAAAATTATATTTATAACATGGACATAAAATTTGGAATCTTCCAACATACAAAATACTAAATGGAGAAATGAGCTCTATAAATGGGTGAATTGCTAAGATTACAACATTTCTAACTCTATATTTAATGTTTTATGCTTAACTATTTGATATACATTTTCTCTTTAGAATCAACATTTACCTTTGAAAATATTAACAAATTAGCTAATAATAATTTCATTCACTGATGTTAGTTCTGCCATTTAAAACAACTCATCAGCATCAGTTTATTTCTGCTTATTTAAATTACAATTCAATTTTAATCAAATGTAAAACTGAAAATGTCAACCTCAGGGGAAGATGCAAGGCTTTTCTTTGCTGAAGCTTCCAGAGATAAGGCAATGGCACCCACTTGAGAAGTAGGCTCTTCCTTCGCCTCCTCTTCAGCTCTCGCAGACTGTTAGAAAGGTTAATTAGCTGATATACCAGAATATATTGCATAATAAACAAATAACAAATGTGTTAGTTTCTTGTTCATATTTTAATTTTGGTGTAAAAATACTTTGGTAGAGCTTTTAAATTTCTAACATGAAGAATATCATACTTGCACGTTGCCAAAGACTGTCCTCTGTTAAGATGAATAATATATAACCATTTTAACAATGCTAAAGTTTGTAAGCTGCACAGTTAATTAGCACCATTTTGTCTCCCAAGTGATTGCTTTTCTAACTTGTGTTCTATTCAATTTTTTCAGTAGGAAAACTGGTTTTCTTATTTCTTGTAAGTTTTGATGAATATGCACTAATCATTGAGGTGATTAATGGCAACTATCTACAAATAATTAAATATCCTCATGGCATTGGAAGGGCTAAATTTCAAACCAAATCATGTTCATTACTGACAGCTCAGAGCAATTCATGAGTATATGTTTAATTAACACCTGCCTGGTCCTCCAACTGTTTGTAGCTCCCAGCAGACCCTTCATCCTTTAACAAGAACCACAGAAACCAGATAAATGCCAGATATTGCTAAAAATAGCTCTCTGAAAATTCTACCTTAGCCCTGCATTAGAACTCATAGATCTCCATGAAACCAGACAAGCTTCCATCTGCACAACAGGTCTGCACAGCACGGCAGCAAATGCAATGTGGAAGGAGACTTACATCAAGCCTCCTTACTGCTTCTAAATTGCACCACTTTCAGAACAACCATCTGGCGTCTATAACAGTAAGCCACATATCAAAAATTCTCACAGAAGTTTTATCACAATGAGAAATCGTATTTAAGAATAATGACAGACAGAGCCTGCACCAACGAAAACAAAATAACTGAGAGAACTTGATCTATGCAACTCACATAAAAGATATTTTAAAAGATGGAATGCTCTTTTCAGATATTTTCCATATTCAATACAGCTTTATCAGTGATTATTAAATTACATTTACCAAATGCAGCACCGCTAATGCTTTAGCAATCTATCTTCCACCTAGGAACACATACAGTTAAACAGTAAGTGAGGAAAATTTGCGATTAAATTTCTTCAACAAGATGGTACGGTGGCCTAGTGGTTAGCACTGCTGCCTCACAGCACCAGGGTCCTAGGTTTGATTTCAGCCTCGGGCGACTGTGTGGAGTTTGCACATTCTCCCTGTGTCTGTGTGGGTTTCCTCCCACAGTCCAAAGACGTGCAGGTCAGGTGAATTGGCCAAGCTAAATTGCCCATAGTTTTAGGTGCATTAGTCAGAGGGAAATGGGTCTGGGTGGGTTAATCTTCGGAGGGTCGGTGTGGACTGGTTGGGCCTAAGAGCCTGTTTCCACACTGTAGGGAATCTAACCTAATCTAATCTAGTCAACAG
Source organism: Chiloscyllium plagiosum (assembly GCF_004010195.1). NCBI lineage: Eukaryota > Metazoa > Chordata > Chondrichthyes > Orectolobiformes > Hemiscylliidae > Chiloscyllium > Chiloscyllium plagiosum. The sequence continues at coordinate 39,256,157 of NC_057729.1, read as the reverse complement.
TTCAGAGGTAGTAGCATTATTTTACTATGGTTGAAATGACCTCAGGTTAATTTAAATTTTAAGAATAATTGTGTGGAGGATGCAGAATATTATATATCCTTATCAGTTTAAAGATGAATGAAATGTCTTTGGGTACAAAAATATAATAACTGTCATCAGACCCAAATAGAACCTAAAAACTGACTGGTGTAGTTTATATAATTTATTACTAATGTTAACAAATTTTAAAACATTAAATTGTAAGACTCTAATACAAACTACTTTAACCAAACAGCTGCTTTACGAAACCAGAATTACAATGACAATATAATTATCTTAAGTGTTTTTTTTTGGTTTTTGCATCATGTGGTATCTGAATAACAAAGTAACAAAGCCATAATAGGAAGAAACAGAAAGCAAAATGAAGCCTCATTGTTCAACTCAATTGGATGATTCCAAAGAAGGAAAGGATATCTTGAAAGAAAAGGCACATTATAAACAAATGTACAAGCACATGCTGCTTCTGCTGTTTTCTTATTGTATTTACCCACCAATAGTACCAGTTAAAACATACAAACTATCTATTAGCAAGTTGCAGTTTATACAAAATACCTCTATTGTGCTCTGCATGAACAATGAGGATGTACAATAAGTAAAGGTGAAACCTTAACCAGTGTGCTCATTTGAAGAATGTAACAAGTGCAACAGTGCTGTGAAAAATCTTCCACTCACACATGCTTTACTTGTATTAGGAATAATGAGTTAAAATAGTTCTTTGCATTTATATGATTCATTAGTATCAACAACAGACTGTCACATCACCTTTACTAATACCAGACCTTTAATTACCATAATTGAACAATATTTAGTATGTTGCATCAGGCACTGTTTAAATTTATGAATGTAGGCATCATAATCATATTAATTTACAGAATGAAAGAACGTGGCTCAAGTTGTATGTTTCTTTATCAAATTTTCTTACTCTCCAGTTACAGTGGATAGATCAAACCATTAATAGACTCCTACATCACTTCATCTTTTATCTCATGTATGGTGTGGCATCATGATGTCTATCTACAACTTCTTTGTAACTAAGGAGATTGTTTTTAACTTTTAAAAGCGTTAAATAATAAATTTGTTAGATAGACGACAATAATATAAAAATTTTAAAACAACTCTCACTAAAACCATCAAAATGGAAGTATAAGAAAAATTGGTATGTACAGCACAGATCTATTGGGATATTGGTGGAGACATTAAGATTGTAACCAACCTTTCTTCTTTCCTTGCTAGTTTCTAACTATCAAGAGGGAATTTTCCTGAAACCTTATCCATTTGTGAGTTGAATTTGACTTGTTGGTGACTTGTTGGTAAAGAGCATGCTTATGACAAAGGTGAGACCAGAATTTTGAGGTGCTATCTTCATATAACGGGAGGTACCAAATGGCTCTTGTAATGCAGCCAATATCGGGTTACCTTCAGAAGCAGCAAGTACTGGGATGGATCTTGGGAACACTGAGTTGAAAGGGGAGGTATTTTCTTCAGGCTCCACAAAAACAAATTGAACTCACCTTGACTAACCTCTTTGGCTCTATTACGTGTGGATTTGATCAGAGTGCTCATGGTGCATGCTCTGCCCAGTAATCAATCAAAATGGCTATGGGGCGGGGGGTAGGGGGGAGTTGGGGGGAGGGGGGGAAGAGCCCGATTCACAAATTGAAATCGACATGCTAGCTGAAACAAGCATATGCTTTGGTCAATTATTTGGACAAAGATTGGTGCATGCTACCACATGTACAAAATGTTGAGAGAGGAAACAGAAAATTAGCTCTTTCATTTGCCGAAGCAAAGTGAGTAAACAGTAAAGTGCTGTCAGGGGAAAGAAATCTAAAGGTACTTCACATCAGCCAATAGAAAGCTTTCAAAATGACCTCAACCATTGATTTACTCCAGTTATCCACTTTATAAAGATGACACAGAATAATTTACTGTTATTTGTCTATTTAACACAACTTTTCTCTTCTGGGTCAAACCAGAAGAGAAGGCATCCAAAAATATCAAAGTCGCAACACTGAAGCTGCAGTCAGCTTGAGTTAACACTAGATGGCACAATCTATTTTTTTTAAATTAAGAGCTAAAAAGCTAAAATAGCTGGAGACCTGAAATGGAAAGTTACAAAATGCTGGAAATGCTCAGCAAATCTCAGCATCTGGAAAAGGAAGGTGGGAAAAAGAAAAGGAATGTCTATAGTTGTATAGGTGCAGGCCAGATTAAATGAGAAAAGGAATGATGGTAAAATGCAAAAGGAGATGAGAATAGAATAATTAAAGAAATGAAAGAACAGTCTAGAGAAGATGTAAATGGGAATAGTAGAATAACTTGCTGCAGCAGTTATTCAAAGAAATAGGGGCACAGCTTACGATTTGAAGTTGTTGTCTCAATGCTGAGTCCAAAAGGCTGTGAAGTGACTAAAAGAAAGATGAAATGCTGTTTCTAGAGATTACACTTAGCTTCATGGGAACCAGGTCGGAGACTGAGGTCTTAATGGGAATGGGGTTGAGAATTAAAACAGCAAGAAATTGGAAGTTTACATTCGTACTTGTGGACTGAAGATATTCCAAAAAGTGCTCAACCAATCCACAATTGGTTTCACAATGGACAGCAGTGAATACACCTTTCAGTTTGATATACTGTACAACTGAGTTGCTGTTTTATCTGGAAGGAGTACTTGCATACCTAAATTCTTCCATTTTCCTCCCTAACACAGATCTGATCTTTTGTGTTTTCCTCCCCTATCCTTCTCCCTGCCACTGCACTTGCTAGAAGTCCATGTATCTCTGACATTGTTCAGTTCTGACAAAGGATCATTCGCATGAGAAGTTATTGTTTCGCTCCTCGCAGATGCTGTCTGACTTGTAAAGCGATCCCAGAACTTATTATTTCTACTTAAAAATAAGCTTTGGTCTTAATTGTAATGTCCTACAAAAGATGTGTGGTGAAAAAATATTACTGGCATTGATAAAGGAACATATTGTTAAAATACCATGTCAGAAAGCCATGAAAGAACAGTTAGAAATTTCTACCATGTTGATTTTTTCCTCGGATGTTTGCAAAATCCTCTGACTTGAATCAGTCTATTATTCCTTTTTGAAGGCATAGAATATAATGAGACATCAGAACAAATAATCCAGAAAAGGCTTTAAAATGACATTTTGTCTCCAGAGAATGTTAAATTGTCAGTCTATTGTTTGCTCTAAGATCTGTTACAAACCCTTCGTGTTTTGTTTTATACCTGGTAGATTGTCAAAATCTTACTAAACTCAAGATGGACACGATTAACTGTGATATAATACAATTTAAAATAACAGCATTCCTGGTTGTACTAGAGCTGTGACTAAAAAAATAGCCATCACCAGCAGACAAACGAACAAACGGATAACTAAAAGCCAAAACCAAGTAGGCAGATCGAGAATACCTACAACTTCAACAACGTGTTTATAAACAAGACCCACCTGCTGGAGCTTCTGTGACTCCTCCTGCTCTTTGTCTTTGGGTTTTGATGAAGATGGGGAAGTAGTTAATTTTTTTTCCCGGTCACCATGACTTAGCTTAATACTAGTGGATTCCTGCAAAGTTCGTTTTAGTTCATTGATATTGGCTTGATGCTTCAAGAGTACATCTTCTGATTTGTCCAGGAACTTTAGTACAATTAAAAAGGAAAGATAATGTTATGTTAGTCGTAACAACACATTGTTTATCAAGAATGTTTAAACCAAAAGGGAAGAAGTACCCAAAACCCATTTCTTAACATATTTGCCCGAAATACCTCCATACTGAATTAGTGAATGTGTTAACCATTTTAAATAAAAGGATTGTCGTTCTATATAAATAGCAGTTTCATAACTGCCAACACACTTTCGGATCTTAGGAAAAGGTGACTAGATGGATGATCAGTTTTCTTGGAGTAAATGTTTTGCTCAATTACAAAATGTAGTTTAATTTAAATATATATGACCTGATTTCCTTACAACATATGTATCCTCACTAAATACATCAAATAGTGCTTACCCCAGAATTACTTCGTAGGTATTCCAATTCATCTCAATTTCATGTTAACATGGATGGTCCTGAGAACTGTCAGTAATTTGTCAAAAAATATCTGTTTTCCTTTCTACTTGACATACTCTTTCATATTAATACCTGATTATGAACAATTTCATTCATATATAAGCATGATAGCAAGGAATGTTTAAGATATCTTGTGTACATGTAAGTGGTTAATTCTATGGTAGTTGAAGTACAAATGCGAGTAATAAAATACATTTAACACAAAACTCCTCAACACTCACTTTCCTCCCTGATAGAGATAATACAAATTCCTGCATTAATATACATCCAACAGTAATTCTAACCATCCTGGTATCAATCAAGACAATGTGATCCAACATAGCCCCACCCCACTTTCCTGTAAAACAAATTTCCACCATGTCAAATTATATTTGCAACTTTCCACCCTCCTGATAAACAATAAATGAGTATTACCCACAGTCTAGAATGAGAATTTCTATAGATAGTCGAAGTAACAGAGTAGCTAACTGAAAATGGTATGTGTTAACATTGGTAAAGGCAGCCCACATGATGAAGAATTAGCAAACACAAAAGAAACCAAAAGGCAAAGGACTTGGCACACAGCAAGCAAGTAAAAAGCAAGGGAATGCCGTACGCCAATGTAAAGTGTCTAGCAAACAAGCAATTTCAGCAAAAAGATGGCCAATGGTTAAGAATCAGTTATTTTCCACAAGACAAAGCCTGTAGCATTTTAGCAGTACCACAGTAACCCATGAAATGTATGTTAGCATATAGGTAGTGTACTGACAACAATGAAGAAACTATGATTAAGAAAATTATCACCCACTTTCCTGTGTAGTAACAAGATAGATCATTCAGTCTTTTAATATATAAAACACCAGTAATTTCCAGTTTGAATTGTAACTCAATATTTCAATGGGAGCAATAAACAATGTGGATCATGTAGGTGATAAATCTTGAAGGATATATGAGTTGTATCTATCTGATGTTATAGCTATATTTAGTTTGATGAATGACTCTCCATTCAAAAATAAATAGGAACTAGTTGGGTTCTAGCTTGAACAATATTTTAAAAACAGGTATGAAAATGTTTCACATAAACTACAGTAAAAACCAATCCACAGTGGTCCGTACACTACCTCTTGCCTAAGTTTCGGCTCATCTTCATGTTCCATCTGACAGCAAAATTTTAAAAGAAATCAAGTCAATTAAATCCAAAACAAGAACAATCATAATTGTTGACCCTCACATGAGAAAATGGAACCCACGTCTGACCATTTAAAAAAAGATGCTTGAAACAAAAACAGTTTGTGTACCAGTAAAAGATTAAATCAACAAAACTAAAAAGGATGAATTTACACTATAAGTTCAGAATTGTCAAAAAGCAGTCCAGGTTCCCACTGACACCAACCAAGTGTACGATAAATGTGCAGTCAAGGTCTGAACGGATTCTGGATTAAGTAAGACTCTCTCCTTCAGGGGGTCTCACTCTTGTTCAGTCTAGCATGTCTCTGGATTTAATTTACATATACAGTCCAAAAATCAACCTGTATTAATAATGCAGATGTATAAGATTTGCATCTGAAATCTACTGCTAACCACTACATAGCACGGATGAGACTAGATCATTGAGAATGATCATCGTCAACTTCCAGAAAATAATTACTTTTTTTGGAAAAGGAATCAATAACTTAGATGGTGTATTTATACCCATGTCTTTTGATTCCTGACCTCTTCTCTGAACATGGCAAAACAAAGACTTTACTCCTTGATAAACAATCTACCTTTTCTCGTTGTTAAGTTTCTTCCACATATCCTGAAGACATTTTCTTAAGCAGAAGAAGGAAAACACAACTATAAGCCACTATAAGGTTATGGTCCAGTTGTTGCAACCATGTGGAACTATCTTCCAAGCCAATGCACTTAACCTAAACCTAGAGTGTATGCAACAATTTTCTTTAATAACTTTAAAAATGATTACTTCATTGCTCTTTACAAACGCCACAGTAAATAAATTTTCATTTCCTGAATCTTAAGATTTATCCAAAGCATTTTCGTTGTAATTAGTTTGCTGAGTTCAATAAAAGCATAAGATTTGTTCACAGGCTAATAACTTAACCAACTTTCTGAATACATGAAAGATAATCTTGGAAATGTTTCATCAAGGTTTCAGTGAAGAAGTAAATACTGAAGAGGATTTTCTGTCACCACTACATTCAATTATCAAGCTGGATGAGAATTTTAAACAGAGGGCAAACCCTGCTCCCACTTGGGCAGTACAGCATAGAACAGTGACACTTGCCTATGGCTTGAATGCCTACTGAAGATAACTCTGTTCAGGCCTGCAACTGGATGCCAGATGATAAATTTGAGTTTCACTGCTGAGCATAGGCAAATATATATCAAATATATATGCTTCTGAAGAGGACTGGATGTTTCAATCTCGGTTTCTAAATCTATAAAATGGAAGATTATTTCCTGCTATGTAACCTCTAATTATCAGTGACAAGTGGGACATTGTTACATTTCACTTTGTTTTAAGATGGAAATAATTAAGTCTTGAATATACTTTTGGAATGTGTGTTACACTTGGGAATGTTATTTTGGTTTGCATTTTGTTTCCAATATCAACTTTTTCCACAACTAGTTAACAGACAACCTATTTTAATCCTCAATGTAGTATGAAAAGTGTACCACCAGCCATCTCCACACACTTAATATTTGCCTTTCTTTGCTTCAGTTACAATGCTTATTGAGGGTAAGTAATGTGATTAGAGGAATACCTTTCCCAATCACATTCATGTAGCTAAATAAACCAGCACAAAAATGAAAAGTGTAGCCTTTGCAGTTCTCCATTAATTCACGTCAGATGAATGCAAGTATTGCTGAGGATTTTAGGGGCTGGAGGAGATTACAGGGGAAAGGAGACAGACCATTTGCAAATTGGAAACCAAAGAGTAGAATTTTCAAATCACGAGGTTTCTTCACCCAGAGCTAATAAAGGTCAGTGAGCATAGGGTCAATAGGTAAATGGAACCTGCTGCAATTTAAGACAGGTAGTAGCATCTTGGATTGTCTCAAGGTTGTTACATAGGAGACTAACAGGGTTGTGTTCAAATATTCAAATCTAGAAGTAACAATGGCATGGATGAGGATTTCAACAGCAGATGAGCTGAAACAGGGTTGAATAGGATTGTAAGTGTACCTCCAAGTCAAATATTGCATTCCAGTTGCAAATAGTCTTGTTTAATCTTAGATAGTTGCCAGGGAGAGGGATGGGTAAGTAGCTAAGAAATGGCTTCAATCTTTCCAATACTTAACGAGATGAAAGTTCTACACATCCAATAATATGTAAGAGAAGCATCTTAATAGGTTAGCAACTGCAGATGTGAAAAAGGTGGTAGTCATGTAGTAATCAGTGTCTGTGTGAAAACGAATGCTGTCGTTTAGGGTGTTATCGCTGAGTGGCTGTCAGTGTGGATGAGGAAAAGGAGTGGGCAGGGATAGATGCTTGGACAACACCAGAGGTAAGACAGCTTGAGCAGGAAGAGAAACCATTGCAAGTGAGACTCTTGGGTCAATTAGGTAGTTAAGAATGGAACCAGGTGAGGGCATTCCGTCCAGCTGGATAGCAATGGCAAGGCGTTAAGGAAAGATGTATCAATGAAAGTGTAAAAGGCTACAAGAAAAATGAAGAAGGCAAGTTTCCCTTTGATACAGGTCACATTGTAAAACTGTAATACAGATTTTGTCTATTTAGGAAATGGATCCACAAAGTTTTAAGATGTACACTGTCATAACTGTGGCTTATAGAAACATTTTTTGTTTGTGTCTGAAGTAGTACTTGATTATCTGGATTGGGAATCAGAGTTGTGATTGTATTCCAACAAAGGCTATGCTGGATCCATAACTACTCCTGTGGCCTGGTCATATATTTTGTTATGAAATGCTTCTGCGAATTGTCTTGTCATATTTCATTGTACGGAAGGTGGTATATAAACATACGAAGTTTTAACCTCAAAAGTGGTCAGGCTTCGGACAAGTGGTGGTGGTGTGAGGGGAGTGGTTAAAGTGTCGGAGAACACTGAACCAAAATCAGAATCTGACCATTTCTAGTCACAACAGAAGTAGCAGAGTGATCTATTTCTCATTCAAAGCAAAGTCAGATAACAGCTAGGTCTGGGGAGGATTTAAAACACAGGAGGAAAGTGGTTTTCATGTCAGTTGCAAAATCCAGCGTACTTGGTTCCTGTGACCCTTTGTATTTTTACCTAATGTTTCCCATGCCAACTTTCCTTAGTTAGGTGGTGGTTTTGACTGGTGCAGACTCAATAGGCCACCTGGCCTTTTTCTGTGCTGTTGACCACTGTGACTATGACTCCCTCTCTACAGGCTTCCAAACTACACCTAATGCAACCATGTTCACTCTACTCCATGAACTGCAATGTCAGAATCAGCTCAGTCAGATGACGAGTGAAGTGCCTTGTTTATCTTTGTAATGCATCAAATATACAGGATATTCTGATATGAATATTGTATATGGGTATAGCAATAGCACTGTCAGCAGCTGCTGGACAGTTTCAACAGCAGCAGTATCCAGCATCTACCTACAGGAGTTAGCAAAATTAAGCCTGACTAGAACGTTTTCTGTATTTAATGCTGAATGCAATTGCTTCTCTACATCTCCGGTCATGCTGTACTTAATTTTTTGTATTGTTCTCTACTGTCTCTAATTTCGATGTGCACTTTATGCACCATGTTAGATGGCAGGCTATCATCAATCTGCTGTAACCTCCCTTCCTCTCTGGCTTCTTGATGCCACTTGTTATTGAGCATTGTTTTGGTCATCAGCAATGTCCTCTCTAAGCCTCACAGTCATGTAGCAATCAGAAGTTACCACACAGGCCATAGCTTACAAGCTGACCCAATTAAACCATCATGCGTGTGCAAGCCCACACAGAAAGTGTTAATGGGTTATATGCACGTTTATGAATTGCTTGCAGGCTATGGAAAAATAGGGGTATGTTGGTGTCAGTAACATTTTCAAGCAGTTCTAAGTCAAACTGTGTAAACACAAAGATTGCATTTTAATGCTCATCTTGGAAAAGAACTCATTCCCTACAAGTATGAAATTGACCATTTCCTTTCCCAGATAATTTCTAGAGTTTTACTCATGACGCTGCAAACTGGCTTGAGTCAGGAGCAATTTTGGGCTTCCATCAGGAACTAGGTTTGTTCACCCTGACAATATTCCTCAGAACCAGCATATTTGGTGGTTCTATACCACCAGAATCAGCTGAATTTGAATAGCGTCCCAGCAGTGAACTTGGACTGCGTGCAAATCTAGGTCTTTCATTATGCTGTCTGATTTGCATTAGGCACAACAGCATAAAGTATTTATTTACATAAACATGCTACTCTACTAGGCGAGACACTAATCTGCTTTGTAATTCCACATAATCCCACTAATCGAGTACAGTGAACTGTTAACAACCAAAATGATTATCTGCATCAAAATTAAAATTTCAACATTGTGTACCTTCATTTCTTTAATTTTTGTTGGTGTAGTCACTTCCTCATTTTTTTCTGACTTCTGGGAGGATTTCTTGCTGTCTGACTGTGTTGTGTCTGGAGTCTCTGTCCTTGAAGTTTCGCTTGCGTCTTTTGTTGACTCTTTCAAAAGTGCATCGTGATTTTCCCCAACTGAAGCTGGACGGAAAAACTCTGCAAGTCAGAATATCTGACGTAAAATGTGGTCATCATACTCTAAAATATTCCATAGAAGTCACAGGCAAATGGAAAGAATCTGATACAAGGGTAATTCAAACAGCAATTAGTTTAACCTGGGAACGGGTTGATCCATCTTTGAACAAATAATCAATTATTGAATGATAGAGAGGTGCCAATTCCTAATAGGATTTAAATACTTGGTGCATTTAGGAAGTGTACCAATTTCTGAGGCTCACCGAAAGAGGCTAATCAGAGTTTGCATGGCTATTTTATAACTCCACTGCCAAATGCACATAAATTGGGCACACCATGTACATCAGAATGGGTTTTTGCCAATTCAGAATGAAACTATTGTAGGAGATTTTCTTTTCTCCAAACATCATGACATTACCAATTGATATTTGACATGCCATTTTTAAATCTTTGCATCATATTTTTCTAAATTTCAGCTTTGGTGAGGAGTTTAAGGATTGTACTTATTCCACCGAAGTCTATAATTAATTGTAAAATCAAAAGAACATCACACAATGGGGAGGCTGAAGAAGTGTAGTGCACCTGATTAACTAACCTGTAAACGCAAAGTATTCTGTGAGCTATCTCCATTACCCGAACAAAGAATAATAAGGAGCTTTGTTCAGTCACTGGTCAGAGCCACGTCACCCTACAGTGGCAGGCTGTTTTGCTTAAACTGCATGCTGTGACAAAGCAGTATCTGGTCAGCTTATACTCCTTTACTTAAATTGAAAACCCTCATCCCTCTATTTCCTGCTGAGTTTCTGCAAGAGGGTTTTTGGCTTATTAAGCATCAAAGCCTTTTTACATGTCAGTGTAAAAAAAATAGTAAGTTGCTTCTGATGTCCTCAGGATAAGACTCCTCAATTCTTCTGCCTGTTTACACTATTTTAAAGCTGTCGAGTGCAAGCAGGATACAAAATACAGGGAGAGCAGCAAGCAGTGATAGTGATGAGAACAGTATATGCGCATGGTCATGATATGTATCATGTGCCTGCAGTGAAGCGCTGCCTGCAATCATCTGTCCCATCTAGTTAAATGGACTTTGTGGCCATTGAATTGTATTTAAAATTACCTGGATTGCTTTGTCACAGCCAACAGGAGATTGAGGGCAAATCTGGTAGCCACCCAGCCATTCCTGAATGGGTTGGGAATGCCAGTTCAATGCAATTTTTCCAGTTTTATAATGTTGTTAAATAGATCACTGATACCCTGGTGAAAATGTGGGGGATGACTTTCCATAATATTTACTTTAATGTGGAGATAGGAAGAGCAGCAGTGCTCTTCCCAGCTACACAATACTGAGGTAGGCTAAATTTCCACTTCCACCTGTCTCACAGTCTCCTTCCTATATAGTTTACCTACGGACTAATGTCACATCAATGGCAGAAATTTTCCAAGGTTGGTAAATGGTATTAACAATGACAGTGTGACAATTGTATATTGAGGTGCCCTAAATTTTAAAGTGCAGTGAGCCTCCAAATGTATCCTCGCCCCAACAAAGAATTCAGTTTCAAGCCTTAACTTATTTTTTCTATTGCCACCTCATTAGTCAGTGTTAAACAACTATTGTTCATAAACTATCATGTACTTGAGGGGAAGCTTGACATGCAATCGGGTAGGAAGAGAACCCAGGATTATGATGATTGCTTCAGGTGTTAGACCAAGTTTTCTTTTGTGCTCTCTTCCTACATAACCAATATTTAATTGATACTACTCAAGATCAAGTGTATTTTCAACAATATTTCTATAGCCAAAAGTCTACATTGCCTGGCCTTCTTTAAAATAGGTAAGAGACAAGTGAACTAATATAAATTTTAAAATTTAGAAAGAGATTTCATGGAGAATGTTCCATTTTACAGGGAAGATCATACCTGGGGGCCATCAATAGAAAAAAGTTAACAACAAATCCTGCGGAGAATCTAAACCAAAAACTTCTTTACTCAAAGAATGGAAAGAATGTGGAACTCGCTACCACAGGGAGTGGTTGAAGCAAATAGTAGAGATTCATATAAAGTAAGCTAGCGAACGAAGGAGACAGGAACAGAGGATTACAATGATTGACTTAGATGAGGAGGGTTGTGAGGAGACTCAAATGGAATATAAATGTCAGTACAGATTGGTTGGTTGAATTGCCAGTTTTGGTGCTGTGCATCTGATGTAATGTTGTCCAAGCAATGAGAATGAGAGTTGTTGATCAACCATGTGTGTTTGACTAAAACATAACTGATATAAGGTTCAAATTCACAAAGACCCAGGATTTAATCCTACCAAGCATTTAAGTTGTGGAAATAGTAAAATCTCGTATTTGCATTTTTAAGAATAAATAAGTCAATCAGATTGATTCAAAGAATTGATGTGTATCACAGGATAGAAATCGATTTTTTAAAAATCCAAATCTTACTTTCCTACACATTCAAATAAATATTCTTTTTTTCAAACATCTGCCAATTTCTTATGAAAAGAATTCATAGACACTGGTTGAGTGGCAGATAATTCCATATTCTAATCACTGCCCCCATGAAGAATTCAGTTTCAAATCTTACCTTATTTTCTGTTTTTTTTATTGCTACCTCATTAGTCAGTGTAAACAACTATTCTTCATAAACTATCATGTACTTAAGGGGAAACTGGACAAGCAATTGAGGAGGAAGAAAACCCAGGATTATAATGATTGAGTTTCTTCACATCTCTCCTCATCTAATCTATGTTCAGCACCATCCTTGACATTCAGATACTAATGCAGACCATGTCTTAATGCACCAAAACCTTGAGCAACAATACCGGGGTTGACAAGTGCTAAGTAACATTCATGGCCACAAGGTGCCAAGCAATGACCTTCAGCAGGAAGAGACCAACCAATGCCTCTTGACATTCAAAAGGTATTACTGTCACTGCATCACCCACTACCAAAATTCTGGAGGTTTCCATCGACCAGAAAGTGAGCTGGACGAGCCTCATAAATACTGTGAATCTAAGTGCAGATGTGATGGAATTCTACCCATTTGTCCAGATGCCTACAATCAGGAAGCTCGACATGATCCAGGACAAACCAACCCACTTGATTGGCACTAAATTTGAAGACATTCAGTCCCTCCACCACTCCACACACAGTAGCAGCAATGCATACCATCTATAAAACGCATTGCAGAAATTCACCAGGGCTTCTCAAGCAGCACCTTCCAAACCTGCAACCACTACCATCCAAAAGGACAAGACACATGGGAATACTAGAACCTTCAAGTTTCTCTCCAAACCACTAGCCATCCACGCTTGAAAATGTATTGCCATTCTTCAATTTTGCCAAGTCAAATTTATGGAACTCCCTTCTTAACAACATGAATCCAAAAACACAACTCACCACCACCTTCTGGGCAATAACAGCCCAGCTAGCAAAGTCCATATTTCTTGAATAAATAAAATGAAATCATAGCCTTGAAGATTCTCATTAAGTCACTTCTTCATATTCTCTGCTCAAGTAAAAAATACCACAACTTTTACATTCTGCCTACATAACTGTCAGCCCTCTTCCCTTTTCATTACTTTTTGATTTGTACAGCCCATTTGACACATCACACAAGTAATTTAAACTATTGTATATGAGCTAATATGAACATGTTGGGTCTGGATATCCCTTGCAGAACCATCACTCATACATACTTAAATATTTTATATTTCATTGCTGCACAGTGCGCTTTGAAAAGCAGTCCAAGCACGCAGCACCAATGCACCTTGCCCCGAGCAATTTGCCGCTGGCATTCACTATCCCTGGCTTCAAAATAAAGGGAAATGATCTACATTTCCTATTTCACAGTTTAATGTTACCAATAGAACCAGCCAGTTTATTTTAGACCTGTGCTATAATAATTTCACATCAAAAGCATGTCAGCCAGTGAAAAATAAGGGCTCTTTAAATTAACATTACAATGCTCAAGTATTACAAAACAATGAATTAATTGTAGGCAGAGCACATTTTATTCAGGCATGAATCTGCAATATTCCCTGACTTGCCAAGATGAGGCAGTAACCAGTCATTCTGTTGTGCCGAGAAGGGGTTATTCACATAGGTCATGTATGGCAGAAGTTAACATCTCTACCAAAAGGACAAACAGGGGATTTTATTTGGGAAGGGTTGTTAAAAGAAGGAGTGATTTTTTTTATACAATAATCGAAGCAGAGTGCATAATGACTTTTGGATGGAAGTGAATATGCTTATGAAAAATAAGTGAATTCAATGGGTGAGAAGTTATGGGATAAGATCATGGATATATGTTTGAGAGTTCTGACATAGGAGGCTATTCATACTATCAAACCTATGATGTGAATCTCTAAGTTGAACAAGGAATATAGAATAAGCAGAAATAAGACTTTACAACAGATTGGGAGAGGGGAAAAGCAAAGAGAGAGTGAGAGGCAAAGATGGAGAAAGATAGAGAGACAGAGAGAAAAAGAACCTTGATGTTTTTCAGTTTTGAGTCTTTTGTGTGTACTGTATGATATTGTCCAAATACAATAAATTGTGAATTTGCACAGAGTTCTAGCAATTGCAAAATACAGTTTTCATCTACTTAGAGCATTACCTATTTATAAAATGCAGGTTGAAAGCTCGAATAGATTCAGGTTTAATCATCTTCCAAAATTCTATACATTTTGGAATAATTCCTGCAGATTGGCAGCCAGCAAATATCACCCACTAATTAAGAAAGGAGCAAACGGGCAAGAAAAAGTAGGGAAATGTAAAACTATAGACTATAAAATATAAAGTCTTTCATGAGTGTTAAAGAAAATGCTATAATCTATCACAAAGAACAGGGTAAATGGGCAGTTGAACAATAATAATCTAATTAGGAATAGTCAGCATGAATTTGAAAATGGAAAATCATGTATGACAAAGTTGAACTTCTTGGTAATGTTACTATCAAAATTGATAGAGGGGAGTAGATGGATGTGGTATATTTGGATTTCAGAAGGTTGGTTAGAAAAACAAAAACACACGGTAAAGGAGGTAATGTACTGGCATGGATTAAAGATTGGGCTAACAGACAGAAACCAGAGTAGGAATAAATGGGCCATTCCCAATTGACAGACTGTGACTAGTGGGGTACAGCAAGGGTCAGTGCTTCCGGCTCAGCTGTTCACAATATAGATCCATTGTTTGGACTGGGAACTAACAAGTGATACTTTCAAATTTGCAAATGATACAAAACTAAGCAGGAATGTCTATTACGAGGAAGAATTTCAGGTGGTTTTAGACAGGTTTAGTGATTGGGCAAGAATATGGCAGATGGAATGTAATTCTCTTTGGTAAGAAGGACAAATGCTCAGAGTATTTCTTACATGGGGAGAGGTCAGAAAGTACAAATGTGCAAAGGGACTTGGGAGTCCTTATCAATAAGTCACTAAAGCAAAAATGTAGGTGCAGCAAGCCATTAGTTAGGCTAATGGAACCCTTTATCGTAACAGGATTTGAGTAGCGGTGCAATGAAATCTTGCTTCAATTGTATAAGACCTTGATTATACCACACCTGGAGTACTGTACACAGCATGGGTCTCTATCTCAGTGAGGGTATTATTGCCATATAGGGGAGTGCAACAAAGGTTCACCTGACTGGTTCCCGGGATGATGGGATTGTCCCATGAAGTGAGATTTAGCAAATTGAGTCTGCATTCTCTCGCTGCCAAAGAATGAGAGGTGATCTTCTTGAATCCTACGTAATACTTATAGGGATGCAAGTAAGAGGTTTCTCCTAGTTGGGAGATCTAGAACTGTTTAAAAATAAAAGCAATGCCATTTAGAATAGATAACAGGAGAAATCAGAATGGCAAATTTTGGAATTCTCTGTCCCCTAGAGTTGTGGAAGTCCACGTTTGGAGTATATTTGAAGTAGACATTGATAAATTTTGATTATCAAGGGGGCCTAAAAGGGGAGGGGGCACAGTGGTTCAGTGGTTAGCACTATTACCACACAGCACTAGGGACCCAGATTTGATTCCAGCCTTGGGTGACTGTTTGTGCAGCGTTTGCATGTTCTCCCATGTCTGTGTGGGGTTTTGCTGGGTGCTCCAGTTTTCTTTCCCAGTCTAAAACATGCAGTGCAGGTGGATTGCTAAATTGCCACAACTGTCCAGGGATGTGCAGGTCAGGGGGATTAGTCAGGGTTAAGGATATAGGGTGGGGAGCTGGGGGGGGATGCACTTTGGAGGGTCAGTGCAGACCCGACGGGCCAAATAACCCTTTTCTCCACTGTCAGGATTCTAGGGTTCTAAAAGGCTGTGGAGATAGTGTGCATAAAAGGCATTGAGGTGTTCGATCAGTCATGATCATATTGAATGGTGGAGTTGGTGCAATGGGCCGGATATTCTACTCCAGTTCTTAATGCTATTATTTTTGATGATGAAGTATTTAAGTTAACATCATTTTCTTTGTTAGTAATTATTGTTATTTTTATTGTTAAATTATTAGATATTATTAAACTATTGTAAGTAATAAACAAGCTTGTACAATTAATCTCAGACTATAGAGTACCTCTTGATGTTTACCAAAGCCACCATTTATAAAGTTACATTCAAATAATAAAACACTGCACTGCATGTTATTGCACCACTAAACGAAACACAGTAAATGTGTACACTTGTTATACTAACAAGGTGAAGAACATAGCAAAATGGTTAAATATTTATTTTGATTGTTAAATCAAGCCTCTGTAAATTCACAAGCTGTCAAGACATAGTGGATATTTAAATAACTAATAATGCTTAGTCTAAGAAACTGATCACTGTCTAGACTGGAGTAAATTGTATTGCTTTATGAGTTCTCAGAACGATCAAATTTGTCTCATTGTCAGCAGCATCTGCAGTTCAGGATCAACATTAACAACAACTTCTTTTGTCAACTTTTTTCATTGTGACGAAAATGTGCTTCTTCAGTCAAATGCATTTTGACTCAATGTAGACTGTGTGTCCTATTCAGACCCTTCCAGTTTGCATATTATTTTAAGAAAAACGGCTAAGGCAGGGGATAGGATTGCATTAAAGTGATGTTGAAAGCATAATTTCCTTTGGATTTTTACCCCTTCCAACTACTGTGCTGAAATGAATTGGAATTCTGAAAGTGACTGTTCCATCTGGTCTGTCTTTCATGCCTGGTTTTTGTCATTTACTTGCAATTATTGAACTATTATCTTCATTCATAGCTGGAAAAATCATCCTTTAAATGGACCATGTCAAGTCATTTGCACCATTAAACATTATCTAGACAGCTCTTAATTCTCTTCAAAAATACTCCATTAGTCAAAGATGTATTCTTTGAAAGAAAATTATCAAAGTGTTTACAGCAGAGTGTACTCCTGCACCAGAAAATCCAAACTAGCTCAGGTGATTCAGAAGGTTATGTCTTTTTGAGTTGATTTTAATTATTTGCACTGCAGCACTTCACACTTAGGAATAAGTCCTTTTTAGGGAACAAAAATGCACTATAGGGCGAACCCCGTATCTGCAGGTACAGTTACTGTGGTTTACTGCGACCCGAATATATTATAGGGAATGTTCCAGAATCAGGGACCAGGAGGCTGCCGCTAAGGTACATTTCCCATTTAAATTAATGGGTTCGCACCTATCCGCAGCTTTGGGCTTCCGCGGTAGGTCTTAGAATGTATACCTCGTGGCTATGGGGAGACCACTGTACCCAGTTTCCTATTTTAAGAGTACAAAACAAAAGGAAAGTGGAATCAAAGCAATGAATCAAAGAAATGGTTTTCTCATGGACAAAGATTTCTCAGATTTACCACCAGTTTATGCAGTACACAGTTGTAGCGCAGACTTAATAGGTTTCCTTTATGGCATTCATGGTAAATATTTTTGACGGCACAGTCCAAACGTCAAAGGAAAATCATACCTCCATCTAGACTCCTTGACATTGTATATCTTTTGCTTGAGGAGCGTTCAAAATAGGGTGCAGGCCGATCAATTAAAGCACTGGCTTGCCTTGTTTGAGCCTGTGTACGCCCACTATAACGGAACTTTGAGCCCATCACAAGGAATCCCTTAGGTGGTGGCTCAGGGGACACAAGTCTACAAGGAAGGTAACGAACACAATTACTACAAACAAAACCTTGGGCCATCACTTAAGTAACCTGCAAAATTAATTGCAATGAGAAAATGTCACACTTCTCATTCGCATCTGTAGACAGAAAACTTCAACATGCTTCAAAAGGAGCAGAATCAGGGAAAAGTCAATAATGAACCAAGGAACCATTAGGATGGCTAAAAGTTGGGACAAAAAAGACAACATTGTTATGGAGCACCTCAAAAGGAGGGGGGACAGAGACAGAATTAGAGAATGTGTGTGAGAGACAGAGAGAGAGAGAAACAGAGACAGAGAGAGAAGCAAATAAGCTTGTGAATTGAATTCCACAATGATTGCAGGTCAAGGTGCAATATTGGAGGTGTACATAAGAGTGAGTCAATGGAGAGATTTGTCATCGAATGTTAATACACTAAAGAATATAAGGCTAATGAAGGTCAGCAACGACTGTGACACTGAGAGTGCGAGTTTAAAAGAAAATCATACAGTCTCTTTCACAATTACACAATGCCTCAAAATATTTTACTGCAAAAGTATTTAATTGACTGTGGAACTGCGCTGGTAACATAGCAAACAAGGGAGCCAATTTTGTGCACTGCAAGATTCCAGAAACAGCACTGTGGTAATGACCAGATAATCCATTTTTTGCAATATTGGGATCAATACTTAAAAATAATATGTTCTTTATCTAAATAGTGCTAGGAGTTCCTTTATATCCATTTGAGAGGGCAGACAGGGCTTCATTAACTAAGCTCAAAACTTAGATAAAATCCAGGAAGTCAAATTCTACATTGATAGAACTTCAGGATGCTAGGGATTTCTCCCAAGTAGAGCTTGGAAGACCAACAAGAGTTGCAAAAGTTGAGTGTAGTGGTGGTCAAGAGCATCGAGGAGGAACACAAGGAATTATACTCAACTTACAACTCTGATACTGATCCAAATTTTGCGAACTGTGCTGAAATGACACTGATCACTGCTGCCCAGCTCTCTGGATGCACTTTTCCTTTCTCAATCTTAGTTTGAATCTGGTACTAAGTATTTCTCTTCTGAACAACACTGTATCCTCACTACATACACTGCAACAGTGCAAGATGGCAGCTCATCACCAACTTCTCAAGGCTAAGTAGGGATGGGCAATATACACTGGCTGAGCCAAAGATGCCTACATCTCAACGAAAATAAAAAAATCTTAAGGGCTCTCCGGGCATCTTGCAAGATAAACAACTTACAACGTGAAAAGACTCCTGGTCTGTCAGGACTTAAAGCCAGGAAATTAAATCACTATCAGCATCTCAGGATTCTGCTAAATTCCCCAACCCACCATCTCCTCCCTCGAACCTGTAGCTCCCCAAAAACTCACATCTAGTCCTAAAGAAGGGTTATACGCGAAACGTTGACTTCTCCACCACCTGATGCTGCCTGGCTTGCTGTGTTTTTCCAGCCAGGAAATTAAATGAATTGATTATTTCTCACTTATCTTCTAAATACTACTATATAATAAAACAATTGGGGCATTAATATTAGATAATTAAGTCTAAAAACTTACAAACATCAAAAATCTTGCATTTTTTTTAAATAGAATGGAAAAAACAAAAGGAATACAAATATAAAATTAGTTTTCAGGGAGCAAACAGATTCACCATGTCATTCTGGCATTTTATACAGTTAAGTCCCAGTTAGACATGATTTTCAATGTGTTTTCAGGGTTTTATTTTGCAACAGCAATATTACAGCAGAAAAAGCAAAGCTCTCATCGGTTCAGTGATTTCAAATTGATTACAGTATACAGGAGCTTCAGCAGCACCCCCAATGGTGAAGCATAAGACAGACAACAACGTCTAGTTTTTTGTATTTAACAGCACCTGTATGAACTCCAGAAACCAGAGTCATTTTCAGGGATGTAGTGAGGAATGCTGACAGTTTCATGTCACTTTTAATTCAAAATTCAGGCCAATGCCATAACCAGCTTACTCTTGATGTTTGGCTAAAAACAAGATCATGAAATGAAATGTTTCCTCAGTTCAGTAACTTTGCAGAGTCTGCCTGCAGCTTTCCAACAATGTCTCAGGGCGACTGCTGACTGTAAGTGATACCATTATTAAAGTCATCAAAGCTCCTCTGATGGGCTCATTTTTCTAAAATCCAATATTATGTCTGATTGCATCTAATTACAATTGTAATCTTTGGTTTAAAAGGAAAACTGCAGCTGTTTTCTGCTGACACCAATGCACCTACAAACTATTCTGTTCTCATTTATTTGTGGAAACTGCAAATAAAATGTTTTTTAATCTTCACTGTCATTGCTTTGTTTCCAATTATTTATAATTGTTCATGTTGTTGAAAATATTGTCTTCTTCATTGCAGGCTCTTTATAAAAAATATTAAAAAGAACGAAGCAGGCAGCCTTGTCCCCACACTGAACCACAATAAGTAAACAAACTTCTCCCTCAAAAGTTTCTTGCAAAAGGTCAATAATGGGATTGGCTCTGGCCATAAGTTTAAAACCTCCGAATCTCCACTTGCTCCCTCATGAGTAGACTTAAGTTAGGGGTGGATGTAGAACATGGAGAACACCAAGAGAACAAAGTCAGAGAAAGAAAACTGTGATTATATCACAGTGAAAGGGTAAAAAACAAAAAAAACCAGCAAACAAATTTAATTACATAATCTTTCCAATCTTCTGTTAAATCAACACAGCAAGGATTGTCACTACATAAATGTGTGCAGTGTAAATAAGCATTTGTGGATCATTGGTCTTGGAAAGTACACTTGTGGAATCCATCATCACGTTGATCCAAGTAAACAGACTTTCATGTTAGATATGCTGTAATTCTTTCATCACCTTAATACCTTCATCTGTAGATGGTCAATTGATAGTGAGAGTAAGAAACAGGTGTCTCATTGGAGGGAGAGGCATTCGACACAGTTCTCTTCAGCTGGGAGTGAGAATCCAGACAGCTGTGCCTGCTCTGGGCTGGACAGGAACTAGCAGTGGGAAGGGATACACCAATGAACTGGGAGGATGAACACAGAGGTCCTGCAGTCGGAAGTATGAACAGCTAAGGGCTGAAGTAAAAAGCAGAAACTCAACACTAATAAGCTTGGGTTAGATTCATAGAGTTATACACCTCAGAAACAGACCCTTTGGTCCACACAGTCCAAAATGACCATGTTCCCAAATTAAACTCGTCTCAACTACCTGTATTTGGCCCATATCCCTCTAAACCTTTCCTATTCATGTACTTATGACCAAATGTCTTTTAAATGTTGCAACTATACTCGCATTCACTCATTCGACTCAACCATTGTACGTAAAAAAGTTGCCCCTCATTTTAGTTTTAAATTTTTCTCCCCTAACCTTAAAAATATGCCGCCAGAACTGCACACAGTACTCCAGGAAAGGCCTCACCGACGTCCTATACAACCTTAACATGACCCAACTCCTGTTCGCAAAGGTCTGAGCAATGAAGACAAATGTGCTTAATGTCTTCTTGACCACCCTGTTTACCTGTGATGCAAATTTCAAAGAATTATGTACTTGAACCCCTAGGTCTCTCTGTTCTACAACACTACCCAGGGCCCTATCATTGATTGTATAAATCCTGCCCTTGTTTGTTTTACCAAAATGTAATACCTTGCATCTATCCAAATTAAACTCCATCTGCCACTCCTCAGCCTATAGATCCAATTGCTCAAAATCTCTTTACAATATTAGACAACTTCTTCATTGTTGACTGTACCACCAATCTTTGTATCATCTGCAAACTTACTAAGCATGCCTCCTAATTTCTCATTCAAATTATTTATATAAATATCAAAAAGCAGTGGACCCAGTGCCAATCCTTGTGGAACACTGCCAGTCACAGGCCTCCAGTCAAAAAGCACCTCTCCACCACCACCCTCTGTCTCCGACATTTAAGCCAATTTTATATCCAGTCGGCAAAGCTTACTGTGAATCACATAAGATCGAACTTTACTAATTAGACTACCATGCAGAACCTTGTCAAAAGGTTTTACTAAAGTCCATATAAACAATGTCCACTGCTCTGCCCTAATCAATCTTTTTGGTTACTTTCTCAAAAGACTCAAATTTGTGAGACACTATTCCCCTCACGCAAAACCATGTGGACAATCCCTAATCAGTCCTTGCCTCTCCAAATGCATGTCAGTTCTATCTTTCAGAATTACCTCCAACAACTTATCCATCACCGAAGTCAAGCTCACAGGTCTACACTTACCCAGTTTCACCTTACCTGAGCCATCAGCAAATTAGTGCAGGGAAAGACAATTAGAGTTAAGTGCATGGCTCAGAGATTGGTGTTGGAGAAATTAGTTTCCATTCATGGGATGCTGGCATCAGGACTGGGGAAAGGGGAAGCTATAGCACTGGGATGGTTGAGAGTATTGTAATATAATTGGTGATTCATATAATTAGGAAAAATTTTAACAAAATAGTGGAATGGGAGGGATCAAATTTGAGTAGATGCGATAAATCGATTTGAGATAACAAGGCAAAAAAGCAAGTTAGCAAGAAAGGAAATGATGATCAGAACATGAGAGGTAGCAAAAGAGTGCAAAAGCATAGGAATGCACTAGCAGATAAGACTTTGGTTACAAAGGTAGTAAAAAGGACAGTTTAAGTAATTAGTCAAATAAAGATGAACAGAAGGCAAATGGTTTACAGCAAATGAGTGGTGGATGTGTAATTAGTGGAGAGAGAGCAAGATAGTGAGAGAGAAAGAGAAGGAGACAGGACAGAACATATAGTTTGCATCTGTCCTTACTGTAGAGGAGACAAATAACATCTCGGGTGAATATAAGTTAGGAAGAGAAAAGGAGGGAACATAAAACAATTACATTCACTGGAAAAAGATCATGGGAAAATTATTCAAACTACAAGCTGTCAAGTTCTCAGGCCCTGATGGGCTTTATTCGAGGTCATCAACAGACATGACTGGTGAAACAGGAGATGCATATGTTTTATGATATTTTGGAAAAGAGCAAATGTGACTTCTCTATTCAAGAAAGTTTGAAGGCAGTATGGGAAGAGACAGAAAGCAGGATATCCAGGATAATTAGTTTAACATTGGAAATGGAAAAAATGCTGGAATCTTTTATTAAGAGCATATAGCAAGGCATTGAGATTGTCTCAATGCTATCAGGCAGAATCATTACTGTTTAGTGAAAGGAAATTATGTTGGACTAATTTATTGGGGTTGTTTTTGGAAGAAACACAATTTACACAAAGGGGAACACATGTACTTGGGCTTTTGGAAGGTATTTGATAAGACGTCATGTCAAATATTACACAAAATAAGACCTCATGGTCAACAGGGTAACATAATAGTGTGAACAGAGGAGTGGACTTTTAACAGGAAACAAAATGTAGGCATTAATACATAATTTTCAGCTTGGCAAGATATGAATACCACATCAAGTGGAGTATACAAGATTAGTTTTGGGTCCTCAATTGTTTTCAACTTACATTAACAACTTCGATGAAGGGAACAGATGCATGACTGCTGAACTTGCTTATGACACTAAGACAGATAGGAAAGTTAGTTGTGAAGAGGCCATAAGAAGTTCATAAAGGTTTTTTTAAAAAAGTGATAGATATACATAGGCTGTGACAGATTAAGGAAAGGATAATGCGAACTTATCTTGGGCATAAAGAATAGAAAAAGTACAAATGATTTAAATGAATAGTGGGGATGTAGAGTTGAGGCCACATCAGATCAGCCAAGAACTTACTAAAGAGAGTGGAACAGACTCGATGGGCCAAGTAACCTAATTACATTCCTAATTCTTACATCTGTATACCTCTCCTTTAGATCTTTGAAATATCAGCTCATTACATTTACTGTAAGATTACGAGATGAACATTTTTTTTAGTTAAGGGAAAGATGGTCTTTTTTTTAAAAAAAAAATCAGAAAAATGTGCACACTATTAGTTCAAGATGATTTCCTGGCATCACCCTCTAGATGCTGTTTTGAGGTTATTACAATGTAATTTGATAATCTCTTTTTAAAACAACTCATTTGGCAAATATGTATTTGCACAATTAAAACATCCATTTGTAATCATGCTTTTGCTCCCATAACACTCATCAGCCTACAGCGAAATATAAGTCTACTTAAGTAAAGTAATTTTGTATAATTATCATTGAACTAAGACAATAACTTGCAGTTACATAGAACTTTAATGCAGGAAACATCCCAAGACATTCCATTTTAAAAGGTAAGGGGAGGCAGCAAAACAGACTTAACTCAAAATAAAAAATTAGAGACATGTCAGTAAAACATGGTCAGAGAAAAGCAATTTGCATTTTACCTCAATAGATAAAGTTGCAAAGAGGAAGTACTGGGGAAAGACAAAGTGCTTTAAGGTTTTGGTGACTTTTGAGGTTTAAGATAGGGGAGCTTTCCTAGAAAGTCCAAGTTAACATTTGCAGTGCTTCTTCACCCAGGATGGTGGATAAAACATCAGCAATTACATGGACTTTTCTGCTCGGAAAGGCCACACTGCCAGTCTATTTGTTTTTAACCAAAAATAAACACATACAATTTTTTTATAAAAGTAACAAAATGCAATACACAAAAATAACCAAAATTTACATGCCAGACCTAAAGCAAGAAAAAAATCAGTTCACAGGAGATTAAATTAGCGCATATTTGTTGTACAGTTCAATAATCTTCAAGATTTTTCAGTCAACAGGAAATTCCTCTGTTAGCCTCACGGAGTTCAACTTCACGGTAAACTGAGCTAAACAGGAGTGAAATCTTTAGTTCTTATCCCAAGCAAAAAGCCTCCAGAGACTCCAAGTATACAATGGAGCATATTGTGTATTGCATGGCTAAAGGAACAGATGTTCCTACTTTGAATACTTTTTAAATGCTTTGACTATGTATAATTTGATTAGCAGCCTTGTATAAAGGACTTGCTAACCTTAAAATATTAAGGATCAGACAGCCTGGCTTGCTTTCTTGCAGACAATTTAGTTCAAGCCTCCGTTTTGAATTTTCAAAAGTCAGAATCTATTGTGACTAGTCATTTCAAATCTGAATGAACTAAATACATATTTCTCCCTACATTCTGCAAAATGATTCTCTGCATCTGCCCACATGAAAACTCATTGCCAGGTCATTAGTTGGAGATAAGGAATGCACATAACAAAAGAAAATGTGAAATATTAAAATACCTATGTCCAAGTTCCATAACAGCATCATCAAAATGCTGAGTAAATACTAGTCAATGACATATGCGTAGCATATAACAATTCTAGCTGCGTTCAAAGCTGTGTTTACATCAATGTACAAAAGAATATACTTGTAATTCAATTGTATAAGTGCAAGATATAGTTTGCATAATTAAGAACACCAAATTTAAATGAAAACTTCAGTTCAACAGAAATTCTAAAACAATTGTGAGAGAGTTTGACAAAGCTCTGTTTACAGATGAATACGAATGCCAGTACTATCAACTTTGAAAATTAAGCAGGAAACTATCTCTAGATGCAAGCCCCATTCTAAATTTTTGATCTGAGGATACAGGATTGACAAGCAGTTTGCAAATGACTTGCACAGACCAGTCCCATCAACGAATGTGAACATGAAAACAATCTTTGATGCTGAAGAAAAATCATCAGAAATACTTCAGTGATGGCTTGATAAACATGTTGAATTAAAATAATGACTAATGAGGCAGTACTGGTGCTAGCATAAGAGGGAGAATTGAAAGGCTGATTAAGTTGAGAAAAATGAGAAGTTGCAGACACATTAATTATACAATTGTTACCATGATTGTTACTGTCAGGAAACATTAATGATAATATATTAGGATGCAGGCAAGACAGGAGAACACTTAGGTATGAAAGACCGAACAGGGAAATTACAGAGGCTAATACAATCTACACAGGTAGAGGTTAACAAATATGCACAGGTCGTCAACTTTCAGACTGAGGCGGGTGGATATAGAGGCAGAAGAAAATATTTTAACCGGAAAATGACCACACAAGATAAACTGCTGCAGGTGTTGCAAATTTTATATGTGATACCTGCCTGGTATATTTCAAACTGAGTTATAAGAGCAGTCTAATGCTTATAAAACTTGCAATGTTATACGTGTGCTATGAATTCCTCATTGACAGAAAGTGTACATACACACATTCTTGTTGCTGCATGATACTCAATGTTTACATGGCATCCAAGAGCAAATCTGGAAGGAGCCACTAATGTACAGAAAAAAGTTGGAAACATTCCCTTGAATGACTGAACAATTTGCCTCATCATTATTTAGGTGCTTTACCAATGAGTGCCTTTGCCTTCCTGTTTACCTGAAGAATGTGTGGTGTTCAATGCAGACTTTCCAGAGTCTCTTGGCAGCTCGATGATTTGGAAGCTTGAAACCAATGGTGCTTTCAAACTGTTCATACTGAAAAATGAAACAAAAATGTTAAAACAATAGAACTTCTACATTTTCATTCAATTATTCAAGGAGAGAATGGCTATTTTCCATGGATGTCCAATAGTTGTATGTAAATATCTAATAATGTCATATCAGTTGCTGAGCCAGATTGGGTGGAGTATCTGAGAGTGGGAAGGAGAAAGACTGATTGATAGCTGGTTAGTTAGGGAACATTGTCTTTCAATATGGTCACAGTAGAAAGGCTCCAGTTGCCTTCACATCTGGATAAGTATGGAGCCCTCTTACTGTCTGAGATTAACACATGACAAGTGAAGTGCTAGAGCACTGAAATGAAGAAACATGCGTGTCTAATGTACTTCTAATTATTTTCTATTTTTACTTGGTTGTGGACCCTCCCACCATAACAACCACCTCAATATGAACAGTAGTGTCCTTCCATCCAGCCATATTGTGTGTTTGATTAAACAAAAATGGAAAAATGCTGCAGAAACTCAGCAGATTTGGCAGCACAGAGGTAACATTTCGAGTCCAGTATGGTTCTTCTTCAGAGCCTGTGTTATATGAAGTCATACTAGATTTGAAATGTTAACTGTTTTTCTCCCCCCAGGTGCTGCCAGACCTGCTAAGTTTCTCTAGCATTTTCTGTTTTGTTTCAGATTTCCAGCATCTGCGGTATTTTGCTTTTATTTGGCTGTTTAGTAGGTCAGTTGGTCCCTGAAAAAATGGATACTGTGTGACCTAGTCTATCAACAATTAACTGCCTTCCTCTTGAGCATAAATTCTCAAGGAACATCTAATAAAGATGATGAATGTTCTCAACATTCGACACTTAGCAAACGTGACCACATGGCTAATACTGCTGGGATCCGGAGAGAATAGCACGAGTGGAGACAGTGACATTAATAGCAAGGGACAAAGGTATACTGCCTGACATTAAAGTTGGCAATTAAGATAGTCACAGAATATTACAGCACAGAAGGAGGCCATTCAATCCATTGTATCTGTACCAACTTCCAAAAGAACTACCCAGCCAGTCCCACTTCCCAGCCCTATGAAGCCCTCGCAATTCTTCACTTTGAAAGATATATCCAGCCTTCTTTTGAAAGCTCCAACAGAATCCACCTCTAACACTCCCCCAGCATTGCATTCCATACCTGAACAATTCTCAGAGTAAAGAAATTTTTCCTCGCTCTTCACTCTCTTGCTGACAATCTTGAAATTATTACTCCCTTGTTACTGACCTATTGACCAGTGGAAAAAGAACATCCTTCTTTACCCTGCCAAAGTATTCTTGATTGTGAGCACCTCAATAAGGTGATCTCTTAATCTTCTCTGCTTCAAGGAAAATATCCAATTTCACTGATCTTTCCTGGTCTCTAAAATCCCTCATCTTTGGTGTCGTCCTAGTAAAGTTTGAGTCAGACAGCTTTAATGAATGTGTCTTAAAGAACAAAAGCAAGATATGCAGAGGGGTTTCAGGAACAAATTTCAGAGTTTAGGGCTGAGGTAGCTGAAATTATGGCTAACAATGGTAGAATGAATAAACATGGGAATACACAGGAGAATTAGAGAGGTACAGAGATGAGGGTTGTAGGGCTAGAGGGACTACAGAGTGTTAGAGAAGTAAGGCTGTAGAGAATTTGAAAATAAGGATACATATTTTAAAACTGAAGCATTGCTGTACTAGCTGCTAATATAAGTCAGTGAGGACAGGGCAACAGGTGAATGAGACTTGTGTAAAGTCGGATATAAGCCATAGACTACTTGATTAGGTCAAGAACATGGAAGATGGAAACTGGAAGGATAGACAACAGAGCACGGGAACAATCAAGTCTAGAGGTGACAAATACTTGAATGAGAGCTTAAGCAGAAGATGAGGTAAGGCAAGGTAGGAGCCACATATGTTAGAGAAACGAGGTTTATATGAGGTCAGAAGCTCATCATAGGATTACGTGGCAGGGTGGTCTTTTGGCAGGACAGGGCAGTCTATTGGACTGACATGGTGTTCTTTCAGTGGCCCATGGCGGTCTGTTGACCCAGCATGGCTTCAGCATAATCTTCTGGTCTTGACGTGATTTGAGAGCGGTCTCCTGGCCTTGAGAAATTCGAGGTGAAGCTCAGCGCAGTCTGGAGTCAAGCCCAGCATGGACTGGCGGGCTAGGTGCCAGCATGGACTGGGGGGGGGCTAGGTGCCAGCATGGACTAGGTTGGAAGGACTGTTTTTCTGAACCTTTTCTTTCTCTACTTTCTAATTTATTCCTACAATCTGCAATGCTGGACTACTTATATCTTTATTTTTCTGATGTTTTGCCCTAAGAACTTGTACTCAAGAATCTGTACCTAGGCACTTTTTGGTGCCTTGTGGCATAGGTGGCAACTTGTAAACTTTCTGCCTGAGTCCATGTGAGAATAAAGCAAGTTCAATTCCTTTCAATGCAAAAAGGTCCCCAAGGTTGTGAATGATCTGCTTCAGCCTCAAAAAACGTCTAGTGCGAGGGATTGAGTTTGTAGCAGGGATAGCAGACAATATATCTGGTTTTCTCAATTTTTAACTGGAGAAAATTTCTCATCATTCAGTACTGGGTACCGAACAAGCAGTCTGACAAGAAATCGAGGAGGGATCCAGAGTATAGTGGTGGCTGTGTTTTAAAAAATTCTCAAGGTCAGGTTCGTAGGAGAGTAGTCTGACACAGAACAAACGACCAAGAGGCGACATATGTGTGGATCCTGATGTTGATTTTGAATGCCCGTAGGCAGCATGATGACAAGAATTTGGAGGAAGTCAGAGATAGACCACGGAGAGTCTCCAAAGGTAGCATTGAGCAGTGAATGGGAAGAGACACAGAATAAAAACTCTGCTTTTGTCATAACGCCATCCATGTTTGAATGATGACTGTTTTGCAAGTGATACATGATAATTGAGCATGTTCACCAGATGGCAGCCTCATAGAAATGCAAAGAGCACTCTAGAAAAATAAGGCACCATGTAGCAGCTGTTTGCTTCAGCATGTAAAACACAGAATATTCTTTAATGCACAAAGAACATTCCTGTTTACTTTTCATTAAATTTGTTCCCTATTAGTGTTAATCTAATTATTAAATGTGTTAATTTATAAGGATGTCATTATTTGCAAAACATTTTAATGTGGTGATTCTACATTTGCTTTCTCAATGCAGTCATTACCTAAGTTGCATCCATAAATGACAAATGAAAAATATTATAATGATCTGAAAATAAGGCTGCTGCACAAAGACTACATCCCAAGACAAAGAGCTGTTCTAAACCTGGATTTCAACTGATGTAAATGAATAGCTTCTTCACTTCACACAGTTCCTGAATACAGGGGTACAAACAGAAGTAGAGTTGCCTAAAAATTTCCAAGAAAGATCACAAAGCCCCTTAAACATTTAAACAAAAACAAACTTTCATAAGGCTTTCTTGACCAGTAAGAATTATGTGTAGACAAGACAGATGGTGGCTTCCCAATTCATGTATTGGCTTAACAATGCAAACACCATCTGTTTAAATTTCAAGGCGATAAGTTAGAAAACCAAATTCGTTACATTTGGTAATTCACAGCCTGTACTAAAAGCACAAAATCTGCAAATGGTTTATTATAGCATTTCATGGATGGAATTTTTTTGTCCATGTCTGGTCTGACCTAAACCAGTTTAGTTGACATACAACTTGGTTCTGAAGTGACCTAGCAAGCTAGCCAATCAGACATTGATATCCCAGAGCAAAAAGAGATCGACAAAAAATATTGTCTGTGTCAGAAATTCCAACAGCTTGAAATTAGATTTTCATTAAAAAATATCTAAATTCTGGGACTTGCAGCTCATGGTAATGCAGGATGGACAATTAATATCACTTTGCCATTGTCATTCATGTCCCAAAACTAAAACACAGATCACAAGAAAGATCAGCTTTGGAACAAACGTTGATGGATCAATCAGGACGCTAGAAAAATTTAAAAGTATCTCAACTTTTACAGGATTTACATTTGCCATCTTCAATACTTCAAATCATTTCCATTATCCAGAACCATTATTGTGTACAAGAGAAAATTTCAAAAGTTAAAAGGGTATTTGTTTCTCAGAATTAGAGACTAAAAATCACATGCCACACTCCTGGATGATATCATGGTGGATATTAGTGTAGCCACTGAGGCAATGCCATCATTTACTTCCAAAAGGTGGCTATAATAATATGTAGTCACATTTCTAATCATTTATAAGTGTCACACTCTGTCATCCTTCTTTTCAACAAACACTGATGAGTAAAATATCCGCAGGGAATAGAGATGTCTAACCACTGTGCATCCAAACAACTTTGTTCTAATTTCTATTCTCTTTATTCATGGATTCTCTGCAAATATTTTTTTACAGACACAATGTCATTTACAAGCATTTATTTTTGTTACTTAGTAGTGCTCCATGTTGCTGGGTATAATGTAAACATGGACCACAGTGCTTCAAGAAAGCAGTTCTCTACCATCTTCGAGGGCAACTGGGGACAGGCAATAAATGCTGTCCAACCAGTGATGCCCATCTCCCACAAGTGAAATGAAAAAAAAGCTTCACCACTAGTGCCATCTCAGTGTTTGCTGAACAACTCACAAGCAACAACCCCTGGATGCAGACTCATGATCAGTGTATTCATGCTCCTAAGGCTGCAGCCTTTTGAAATGTAGGACGATATTCAGTAAAGCAACACTATCAAACATAAACATTTGTATTTTATTCCTCATATGCAAATTGATAATTATAGGAATTGCCAAACTGGCAAGTATCATCTGTCAAAACAAAATTGTAAAGATTATAGTAAGTTACTGACAATGCTGAAAGGACAGGGAAATAAAACTGCATAACATTTAAAAAGACAAGGTCAGAGAACTCATACAATTCTTTTTTCTAATCATTCAATGCTCTGAAAGCATTGTTCACTCTGCCTAATACAGTTCTACAAATCTGTTTGGCAGATTACTCTTCTATACCAATCTCTGCAAAATCTGTGGGTGATGAATAATGGGTGAACCCTTGCAGCTATCAAAATAGACACCATTTGCTGGGGGAGGCAATGGCTAAAGTAGTATTATCAATGCACTGGTTAATCCTGAAATCCAGGTAATGTTCTGGGGACCTGGATTCGAATTCTGCCATGGCAGATGGTGGAATTTGAATTCACTTTGAAACAAATCTGGAATTAAAAGTCAAATGATTACCAAGAATCTACTATCGATTGTCAGGAGAAACCCATCTGGTTCACTAATGTCCTTTGGGGAAAGAAGCTGCCATCCTTACCTGGTTTCGCCTATATGTGACTCCAAACTTGCTGTGGTTGACTCTTAACTGCCCTCTCGGCAATTAGGGATGGACAGTAAATGTTGGACTGGCCAGTGATACACTCATTCCATAAATGAATAACAAAAAAAATGTCAAGTCATGTCACCAGTAGAGGTCACTGAGTGTCTATTTTGACAAAGATTACGGGTTTTCTCCCAATTCTACACATAGATATTTTAAACAACCTGTTCTTTCTAGTCACTGAATGCTATTACATGCATCTGGAAGAGGTAGGACTTAAATCCAGATCTTTTGGCTCAGAGGTAGGGACACTACCATTATACCACAAGGGCTCAGTTGGCAGGATGGCCGGTGAGTGATGCCAATAGTATGGGTTCAATGCCTGCACCTGCTGAAGTTACTATGAAGGACTTTCCTTCTCAGAAGTCCAGTATCTGCAGTCCTTACTTTCTCCTACTTCCCTTCATCTGAGATTTGATGACCCTCAGGTTAAACCACTCTATCTAATGTGGGAGCAGTGCTGTGATCTGGCAGGACAGTGACTTTACCTTTTTATACACTTCTATTGTCCGTCAATGCTCAGCTATTTTTACCATCTGCTCCTAATTGTCACCATTTGTAAACATCCGAACTGGCTGCAAGAATCAAAACACATTCGGGGAAACCTATTTCAATACTGAACAGCATTTAATGAATGTTAACTATATTTATTCCTCAGGGAAATGATTTAAGCTGTTAAGACTATACAGTATCCTTTCATGGTTGTAGCACTTATTGACAAGTTTAAATGACAGTTTTTACACATAGATCAGCAGTTAACTGATTTCAGGCTGACTATAGGATTATTTTAATAAAAAAAAAGAATTGTGGATGCTGGAAACCTGAAACAAAACAGGAAGTGCAGGAAAAACTCTGGCAATGTCTGTAAAGAGAAAGAGTCAATTTTTCAGTCCAATGACTCTTTGTCACAACTGAAAATAGCTGGGAAAGGGTGGTATTTTATGCTGATGAGGCTTTGGTGTGCGGGGGTGCTGATGTCTGGAGCAGGGAAAGGAGTGTCAGTTAATTGAGTACATAGAGACGAGGCCCCAAAAGGGGAAAAATGATGGATAGGCAAACAGAGCGACAACTGATAAGGCTGAAAAGAGAGAGATAAGTGCTGGGCAGAGTGCTAACAAGAAGTAGGAGAAAGTGAGGACTGCAGATACTGGAGATCAGAGTCTAACGGTGTGGCGCTGGAAAAGCACAGCAGGTCAGGCAACATCCAAGGAGAGTCAACATTTTGCATCTAAGCCCTTCATGCGGAATATGTCCTGCTGAAGGGCTTATGCCTGAAACGTTGACTGTCCTGCTCCTCAGATGCTGCCTGACTGCTGTGCTTTTCCAGCGCCACACTTTTTGACTGCTAATGAAAAGTGTAAATGGTTGAAAATGGTTTGGCAGTGCCTGGAGCAACCCATACAAAACAGGACCTAGGGATTTGAGGTGAGGGTAACCAAACACAGAAGGGTGTTTACATGCTGAAACTGTTAAACTCAATGTTACTTTTACCAACAGAGCATAGATGACTGGTAAAATAGAGATGCATTTCATTGCCCCGGTTTACAGGGGATTGCGTTGTGGGTGGCGAATACCGTAGTCTAGATGGAGTGAAGTGCAGGTAAACCTGCTGCTTCACTTGGAAGGTGTGCCTGGGCCTTGTATTGTGAAGAGTGAGCAGGGAAACAGGCAAATGTTGCACCTTCTGCGATTGCATAAGAAGGTGCAATCAGGGTATGGTGCACAATTGGGTGGGACTGTTCCCTTCAGGACACGCTGTCCACTCTTCCTCCAGCGGATGCTGAGGCTTTCCAGCACTTTGAATTAAATTCTAGTAATCCTACACAAAAACACTCTCAGAGATAGAGAAAATGAACTTAATCAGGTCTCTTGCACCTGGTTTGCTGTCTGCCACAATCCTTGGCCATCGAATCTGATGCCATTTGTGGTTTTACAACATGTTAGTCCGCATAATGTGTATCACAGATAATTGGGTTTTCCTTGAGTCAGATGTGTGAAATTTAATTACAATATTAAGTACATAAAAGGTACAATTCATCTGGAATATAATGCTCCTTTACATTATTGAACACAGCATACACATGACTGACTGCACTGACTCCATTATACAGAGTGTTTCTGTAAGCAAGGTGGGAACAGGTTCTAATGTAACCGTCCTAAGTGTACAGTGTCTGTCGTCTAGAATCTGTGCCATAATACAACCTTACATGACCACTGCGTCAGGCTCAAGTAGACAGTTTTAATCAGCACAATTCAACACTGAGCCAAGCGTTTGGCCAGCGAACTGCTTCCAGCTCTGTCTGTCCAGCCTAGTTTCAGCCTTCTCACTGCCTCAGCATCATACCTGAGCACAAGCTGATCTACCAAACCTATGACAGCTGTTGATAGCAGTCTCTGCAACACTGCTCATCTGTATTCTGGCCTCCAGTCCTTTCCTGAGGAAACCTTCATTCATACTCTACTATCCAAATGTCCTTCCAGACAGGAACAAAATCAGGAAGTAACTTTTCCACACAAAAAAGTAATGATCTTTCATTTATTCCCCATTAAATGTGGGCACTGAGCCAACTGAAACTTACAAATCTGTCAAACTCCATACCGAATTATACAAGAGTAATACCAGCAGCTGTATTATCTATTCCCAATCCAAATGTTGGTGTGTGTTCCTGGAAACATCGCCAGCAAAATGCAAACTGCAGAAGATTGGTGATTGCTTGTGGAAATTCTACACCCTACCTGTGTCATTCGTTTCCTTTTGAGGATATCAATAGTTTTTTTTTGTGGTTAGAAAAGTCATGCAATAAGGACAGTGGAATAATTGAACATTTCAGATATTTTCAAAGAAAGACCAACTAGCACAGGTGAAATATGAAAACAGTTACAGAATGGATCGAGACAATTAGAAGAAAGGTTTGATGATAAGAGAATGTTAAGGAAACGCTCAACATGTATTTGGAAAGGCATGGACTGATTAGGGATAGTCAACATGGTTTTGTCCGTGGGAAACCATGTCTCACAAACTTGATTGAGTTTTTTGAAGAAGTAACAAAGAAGAGTGATGAGGGCAGAGCAGTAGATGTGATCTATATGGACTGCAGTAAGGCGTTTGACAAGGTTCCCCATGGGAGACTGATTAGCAAGGTTAGATCTCATGGAATACAGGGAGAACTAGCTGAAGTAGACAGCGAAGAGGGTTACCTCAGATTACAACAGGATCTGGACCAGATGGGCCAATGGGCTGAGAAGTGGCAGATGGAGTTTAATTCAAATAAATGCGAGGTGCTGCATTTTGGGAAAGCAAATCTTAGCAGGACTTATACACCTTAATGGTAAGGTCCTAGGGGTGTTGCTGAACAAAGACCTTGGAGTGCAGGTTCATAGCTCCTTGAAAGTGGAGTCACAGGTAGATAGGATAGTGAAGAAGGCGTTAGGTATGCTTTCCTTTATTGGTCAGAGTATTGAGTACAGGAGTCGGGAGTCATGTTGTGGCTGTACAGGACATTGGTTAGGCCACTGTTGGAATACTGCATAAAATTCTGGTCTCCTTCCTATCGGAAAGATGTTGTGAAACTTGAAAGGGTTCAGAAAAGATTTACAAGGATGTTACCAGGGTTGGAGGATTTGAGCTATAGGGAGAGA